>NW_013666297.1:453219-458480 GCF_000517525.1 Limulus polyphemus
TAGAACAGTAAATAAAGTATAGCAAACAATTATCTCTTCTAGTTATGAACTTTGAGTTCCTAATTCATAAGAAACTATAGACCGTACTTGGACATCAGAAACATCTAATTTGAATGAATGCTGCATTCAACGTACCATATGACACACAAAAATCAATATTTAGGACTTCTTTTTTAATATTTAATTTTAAATTAAGAAATTAACTAATGGATAATACTAAAATTTTTAATGCTAGTCAACAAACGTGATGACATGGCCTTTGACCCGTGACATGTATCGGTAGGGTTAAGTAATCTACGAGTGATAGTAAGAATATTTTCGTTACATAGTTAGCTTTTTCTTGCTTATGTGCTGATAGTTGAATTACATAGTTATTTTTTAACATTGGTAAATTTTGTATTTAGTTTTCATACGCCACTTTTCAGCTTTTAACTACATAATTTATCTAATGTTGGACACATTTATAAGTCTTGGAACAAAACTTTTATTACACTTTACACATTCACACTATTCACATCATAATTTTAAATGGTTTCTGGTAGAGTAATAAATCATTGACATTTTGACAAACAGCTGTTAAAACCTTTGACATGTATATACATTTGTAAGACATTTTCTGCCTTAAGTTTATATATTTAGTGGTTTATTTTTTAACATTATGGTTTTTATAACTGGTTGAAATTGCTTCATTTATTTTACAGGCAACATTACAATTTGTCAAGTTACTGTTACCTTTAGAAACACCAACCGTTGTCATTAGTTGATGTCTCTGTTTCCAATGCATGTAAAACGTAAGGTTATAGTTTCTTGGGTTTTAAGGTTTCTCAGTTTTGCATCTTTATTGAACTTGTATGTAAGTATTTTTTTAGTCTGGATTAATGAATTGGCATATGGTGCTGACTGAGAAAAGGTCCTAACTCACTCTTTTGAGCAAGTTCTATATACCAGTGGTAATAGATGTTCTAATGTTGGCCCTTCAGCTTATATTGATGTGTTTATTTCATACTGTTAATTGATTACTATTTCTTCCATGTTGTTTGAAATATATTAGTATATACTTCAGTCAGTGTGTATTTAATCTGTATGTACGTATATTAATTCAAAGTTTCTAACCTTCAAAAAGAGATGTCATACTATATATATACAGTGCTGTGCAATCTTATGTTCCTTTGAAATTGGTTATAATAATAATAATAATAAACGTTTTTAGAGAAAAATGGAATCATAATAATTTCATTTGACCAAAGTGCTACTCCAGTAAATTTTGTTTGTTTTTGTTCTTAGAAAACGATGCCAACTTTCATTAGAGGTTTGTGGTAAATTTGGTAAGACGTGTAAGATTGACCTTGCTATCCTGCATAGTAAAAGCCATGATGTGAAGCAATAATGTGTGGTTCATTGCTGTCAGATTGAGAACAATTTAACAATGGGAGTAATAATTTCTAGGACAGCACAAGACTTGGTACATTGTTTTTATAAAGTGTGATTAATACTTTATGTTGACTTAGATGCTTAAGCTTCTTATTTCATGTACATATAATGTAGGATATATGTATATTTGAATTTTTTCTGTTCCAACTATGTCTAACATCCTTATTAGTTAGGTTTTGTCTATGACAGTTTTTCTGATTATCAATTTTAATGTATACAGTGCCTGGTAAGTTTTCTTTGGTGTCGAGTGCATTAATTCAATTTATATATGTATAAGGAATTGTTAAAGAATCCTATATACAGTTTTAACTTTGTATTTTCTTTTGCTGTGTATCTTCTGTAAATTCCGTTTTTGCAGAGATATTATATTAAGCCGAATTATTCATTTTCATCATTAGCCCTTAACGTGAGTTGGTCAAAGTTTTACATGTCATGGCTCTTTACAGAGTTACATTAAATAAACCTGCTTTATTATCAATGTATATCAATAAGTTTGACATCAAAACAGTTAATATATCAAGTTTTAATTTCTTAATTTCAAAAGGAAATATTTAAATTTCCAATCTTCACTTGTTTGTTCTGACTTGCTCATTTTTGATTATCTCATCAATCCTATATGATGTCCCGATTTTAACATTAATTACACATTTATAGTGTTAATATGACTAAGGCATAATCTGATTTTATAGCCTCCAGTCTCCTTGGTTTATGAAGATATAATCCAGAAAGCCAAACCCACTTGTCATGCTTTCTGTCACAGAATGTCAATACTTCTCTGATATTTGCTTATGGATTATTTATAATCAATTGAAAGGAAAGGTTTTAATTTACTGATTTCTAACAGAGTGAGAGTTATTCAACCTACAGATTTATTGTTACGATTGCTGAATTCACATGGACCATGTAACTGAATTATTTGAAAGAAATTTTATGTTTTCTGCATATTTTTTTCTCCTCAGTTGTATGTTTGGAATAAATAGTTTATGTACTACTACCATTGCTAGAAAAAGTAGGGTTAAATTTTCTTAGGGCCAAAACAAAACCCAGACATAAGCATTGAATTTTTAGTTTTTTATGTATATTGTTTATATTATTTTCATAAAAGTACCTAACATTTTACACTTAGAAACTTAGGTTAAATAAAAAAACCAAGTTTGTCAACTAGGTCTGCTGTGATAATTCAATACCATAATTTAAGATAACCATTTGCAGTGTTTTCTCTGCTCGTTACATGGATTGTGTTTAGTAGTTAAACATAAATCAAAAGGCAACAAAACTGTTTTACTAAACTAGAGCTGTTTAAAATTTCGTACTGATGAATTACCTTGGTTAAAACCTTGTAGAAAGAAGTATAGAGTTTGAATATTTTATATCGATTTTGGAGCCTCACCACATCTTTACAATCCGTGTCATCACCTATGGCCATTCTATGTCTGATACGTTGAATCCTGTGGTGTAGTTTTTATTGGGAAAAATTCTTTCATAAAGCTGTCATACCCAAAATCGTCCACTCTTCTCTGACAGCCTTCCATAATCCATCTAGTTTATGAGGACAGTGGTTTTTCATTGCCTATTTCAACAATCCAGTCACAAAGAAATATAGGTACTGCATCCAGAGACTTAACCAGTATGTTTTCTTATAGAATAGCATGAGTATCTGTTTTATTCTCCCATTGATTGAGATATTAACTGGTTGAACAGACTTCTTGATTATATCGCATACTGTTGCTTGAGGCATGTGGAGAACATTTGCCACTGATGTTTCTGTGTGTGTGGATTATTACCTGTTAAATTGCTGCACTTTGCTTAACACATCAGGAACATAACTTGTTGCAGGTCTGTTTCTGGGTTGTCCTGGTACCCCAAGTTATTCCATATATTTTGCTTCAAATGTGCTTTGTACAAGGGATATCCTCCCCACCCCCATCCTCGAAATTCTAAATCCATGATACGAGTACATCTTTAATATTTCAGTGTTTTGAATATTTTTTGTCAAAAAGGGCTGTTGCATACCTTTCTCAAAAAATTTTTTTTGTCATCACCTTACCTACGCAATGCCAAACAATTTAAGTTTCTTGGTGCTTATTTTCTATTCAAAGCAACATTTTTCTAAATGAATCTGACATGTTAATTATGTTGAAATTCTGATTTATTGTGACATTTAGACATTTCCTCATGTTGAAAGTTTGGATGTTTGATGCATGCTCATTTCATGTTACAGTTGAATGTTGTTTTGTTTACATTTTGTGGGTATTTCTATTTTGAGGTCTTTGACCATCCAATATCTTGTCATGGGGCCAGCAGTAGAGTTTCGAGACCTCCACAATGGTTCAGGTTTTTATAAATCACATTTTATGTTGTGGGAGCATTCCCTGTAACAAATGGTGCCTTTATTGTCATGATGGCAGTTGTGTGTTTCACATTTTCTTGCATGCTTTCATTGTTCAACTTGCATAGCTAGAAGGAACCAACTGCTTTTTCTGGTCCCATCTCAACCAAGGTGTGTGGGCTTACAGTTACGATGGAGTCGTTTTAATCAAGAGGAGTGTTATAAGGTAAGATTTGTTAGATATAAGTTCTAATGCGGGAAATGTATCTGAAGCTGAATGGGCCAGAACTATTCCGTACAACACAAATAGTATTAAACTGTCATATGAAGTAGATTTTGCAGATGATGTAATATCTACCATTAAATTGGAGTTAGGTGAGGATACGGATGTCGACAAAATTAAATGAAAAGTATTTTATCAGCTATCCAAAAGAATAGAGAAATGTTTGTTTTAACAATTTTGAGGTTGTAAGGATACCTGATAGAAAGTTAAAATGTTAATCTTTAGTTGTTGATGATTGTTTTGAGAGCTTTTGTCTTGTACTGAAAATTTGTTCTATCTTTGCTGTCCATCAACATTAATGTTGTTTCAGTCACCACTTTTTCAGAAATTTTTTTCTTTCATGGAACCAATTTTTTTTATTCATGTCTTGCTAAAAGATTGGGATTAATAACTAATTTTCAACAGCAGAACATTATCTCAATTTACAAAAAACGTACATATCTTTGAAAGAAATTTAACCAAATATTACCATAATAAATGAAAAAAATTATAACAAAATCAAACTTATTTCCACAGAAAATTTTTTTATTAGTTTCAAATTTTTCTATCCAGTCAGTTTATTACTTCTTGAAACTGAACATTCTTCATGTCTACTTCAACTTCTTCTTGGGACGCAAGTTGTTGCAGTGGCCACATTTCCTCTTACGACAATTCACAGCCTTGGGATGAAGACGAGCGTAACATCTAGAAAATTTTATACAAAGCAGTTTCAATAAATAATTACCCCAAATTTTACGCACCAAAAATAATTTTTTTTATGTTAAAGGGGCAATCAAAACATAGTATATAATCCAGAAAGGTAAAAATGAAAATGTTCATGACATCGTTAACTGGTAGATCTTTCAAAAAGGTAAAATTTTAGGTTTAATTGACATGTAATACTAATGAGCTTAATGTGGACAGTCATAGACATGTAGTCATCATATGGAAACAATAGTAAATATGAAGCCAAAATTACATGATCACTGAACAGTACTGATAGTTAGTAGAAGTTACTGTCTTCTTTAATGTCAAGACTCTGTGTGTATCTGCAAGTGTTTAGCTATTTAACAAATTGAGTTATAAAACCATTTCATCAAACCTATATTATTGCATGTTTGTATGCTACAAATACTAAATTTTGTCATTGATTAATATAAATTTTGTGTATCACATTTGGTTGTGAAAAAATGCTTTAACGTACAAGTACAATCCTTCCTACCCATATGTTAAGTTCCT
>NW_013666297.1:459453-465173 GCF_000517525.1 Limulus polyphemus
AATTATTATTTTTTATTTATATGTTGATTCATTTATCAATTTTTCATTTTGTATTTATTCTGTACATATAGTCAATGTTATTTAGCGTGTTTTTTTATGGTAGTTTCATCCACACTTCTGTAAAAATAAGCAAGTCTCATGCGAAAACACTCACTTTTACCCTAAAGAAATGTGTTTTATACACTCTATTTAAGAAAGATTTTGTTCATTTCTTATGCACGGATTGAATAAAATCAGTTGGACGACTCCATCGTTTAAAAATGCACACTAGTTTATTGTAAGAAGTTAAGAGCAAATATAGAATTAAAAAATCTACATGTTCCGATGGGAAATGTTTACACCATCTTCAGCAGACAAGAAAAATGCAGGAAATTACTTTACATACATATAAATACACGGCATATTTTACAGTGGCACCGTTTACTTAGAAATTGCTAAAAAGAAAATGATTTTGAATAGAGATTTAGGTACTGGTTTCACGGACGTAGCATGTCTGAATCGGTATTTAGGTCAAAGTGCACGACCTGGGAGGGTCAGGTTCAGTCTGGACCTGTTTCTTCACTATTGTTACTGAAAAATGCTACACGGTAATTCACGAGATTAGTGCACAAATATAAAATGTAACGGAAGTGAATTTCTGGAAATTAATTTTGTAAATGGCGCCACTGTACAATATGCAAATTGTACACATAAATTTACTTGTATATAAATGAAATGTTCTGTGCTTTTCTTGTTTCTAGAAGATAGTGTAACATTTTCCACCGAAACGTGTAGAGTTTTTAATTGTATATATGTTCTTAACTTATAATAAACCACTGTACATTTTTAAACGTTGGAGTCATCAACTGATTTTATGAAAATTTTTGGTGTAAAAGTTTCTTTTCATTTACTTCCAGTGTTTTGGCAAACCCTTTTAATGAAATGGCATTAGATGCTGAAATAATTTCAGATTTTCAACAGTATAACTTAGGGAAGTTGAGTTTTTTGGTTTTACTTTTTTTTTACTTAGCTCTGTTGTGTTTTATATTTGACAGTTATATAAAGATAGTGATGAAGGAGGGGATTCATTCGTAATAAGCTCTCACGTTTGCCGCTGAACCACAGGGGGATGGAGAGAATCGGAAGATTTCCCTCGAAAGTATAAAAGTTAGAAAAACTCGAATTATTTAAGAATATTTTTACCGTTTTTCTTTTTCAGTTTGAGCACAAGATTCGGTTTTTTGAAGACATTTTACTTCTTATTTCGTTAATTATCAAGCGTAAGATTTCGATGTGGGCTTAAGTTAAAGTAAAAGCTGGTAACTTCCCTTACATTCGCACGTTGGTAAAGGGTCCTGCTTAACACCAGTTTCCGTTAACTGCTAGGAAAGTACTATTTCAAGCTCAAACCTATAGAGGCATTATTTTTGTTAAATGTTTCAGGGTTTCAATTATTTATATTCAAGCCATTTGTTATTTACTAAGATATAAGGGGCCCCCAATATAAGTCTCTACAACGGGGCCACAGGTAACCTGGCGTCGGACCTGCTTCCTCTTTTCAACCTGTGTGACAGGATGATGAAATGTTATTTATACACACACACACCTTTGTACTTTTTAAAAACATAAGAGTGTTTGACCATGATTAGTTTAGCTTCTCAGTTATATTTAACTCTTGGGATTTCTTTATACTTTGCAAGATGAAAAACATTTGCTTATATCACCATCAGTTGTGAACTGTAGTTTTGAGATTGGCTGAGGAGAAGAGATATTATGTGATATTCAGGTACACTGAAGGTTCGGCAGAGAATAAAATGAGCCCAGACAGAAAAATCAAGCAAGCGTAAGTGTACAAATAAACGATTTTTCTTCTGTATTAAATGAATATAGAAATATTTACCAAACTGGCAATCTCATTGTTCATTAATAAATGTTGGTGGCTGCTGGAAGTACGAATACATAAGAGGAAGACAGGAGCAAGAACCATAATGATACCACACCTTCACGTTAGATAAAAGTACTATTGAGGCATCGCACTATTCCAGACTATCTATGACAGTTATAACTTCCATTATATAATCAGAGGAAGTAACCCCAACTTGTACTTTATATGAGTCTATGTACAACTCTTTTAGAATGAGTAAAACTTCACTCCAGGAGGTCATGATACAGAAACAGGGCCAAACAAGTATAAGCTTTATTGAAGAATTGTTGTGGCATTTAACCTTTTATTAGGTAGAGGAAATTATGCAAATTTACAAGCTTTCCACATTATATTTTCTAGAATGTCCTAAAGTACATGCAGAACAATTGCATGAGAAGTTTTAAAAACTACCTGAATATACATAAATAAAAATATGTAATTTTTAATTATTAAAGGCTAAAATAACACAATTTTTCTGATACCACACCCACCATTTCCTTACCTAATGGAGTTTCTAGGTCTAAACTTTATATTAAAGATTTAGAAGGCCGAATCACAAGTTATCTAACAAGTAACCTCGTGTAATCACCTCCCTAGACTACGTGTATAACACCACGACGCTTATATGAAAATAATCGTTAGCTTTATTAAAATATATATATGCTTGAACAGCCAGTAAAAATAAGAACAAGGGGAATAAAAATTAAATGGAGTTACAATAACAAATAAAATTGGATACAAAATTCTGAATATAGAATCAAATAATATCATACACAAAATAAACAACTGGATACAGTGTTGAAATAAACCTAAAACTGGATTGCATAATTCATTGCAACTCATAAATATAAGTGAATACTAAATTAACGAAAAGTACCAGATGAAACACCATCTAGTTATACATTTATATAAATATATACAACAGTGAATTAGGAGATGACATACAAAACAAGGTTGAAGTAAAATGAAACATAGGGAATTAAAATAGGCAGAACTAAACAAAAACATACCACTAGTTAAATTTAATACTTAAGAGAATATTCATGAAACTTTTACACTAATTATATAATAATACCATCAAAACAAATTCAAGAAATTAAACAAAAAATAAATACCAGACATAGTTATATATAAAAATGAATATGAAATTTAAAATTACTTTTAAAAACTAAAATTAATAGAACAAAATGTAAATTGAATATAACATATACTAAGAAAAAGATGTAGAGACATATGTAGTGTATGAATAATATTCAAAATAGTGCACATCTATAAGAATAAGACAGAGAGCACCCAGGGGACCTTTCTAGCCTTTTGAGGTATGCTGCCTCATCCTGGAGATGTTGATTTTCCTGGACTAAACACAAGTGGCGACTGATGCAGTGGTACTAGTTTGATTGTATTAAATATAGTGCACCTCTATAAAGAATGGACAGAGAGGACCTTTCTAGCCTTTTAAGGTATGCTGTCTCATCCTGGAGATGTTGATTTTCCTAGGCCAAACACTAATGGTGGCTGATGCAGTGGGATTAATTTGATAGCCTTAAGCTCCTAAACCTGACTTGTTCCAATATTTTTGTTTCTTAAGGGGCATGCAGTTGGAAACAGCTTCAGGATTCTGGGATATTATGGACCTCCATAAAACTTCAGTTGAGACTCCAGTGCCAATGCTGTAGAAGTAGTTTTAGCAATAGCTCATGTGGTGGTAGACACATCTGTCACTCACGAGTTTCCATAATCCTCTCCCATTGCTATGGCCTCAAAGTCAGTTTGCTTAACCTCGAAAGGTCCAGATTGAGCATCACTGCTAAGGTTGTCTGTGAGTAAAACTATTTTACATGCGTGTGAGTCTTTCATCATTGTTTAGACTTTAAAGCAGATCATTAGGGCCATTGAGGAAGGTGAATAAACTGCAAATTACTACCTTGCACCAGTACTTGAAATTAAGGAAATTTATTTACAAGTAATGACTAAAGCTTCTAATCTTTGTCTATAAAACCAACCCGCCTTTTGACACAATTCCAATGAACAATCAGTAATACCCAGTGCCAACTGATTAAATCTCTCAGTTTTGTTCAGAGAACCAGCTTTATTTGGAGATAAATCTAGAGCTGGTAAACCTAGAGTTTTCCTTCATGTTACGTTTTCTTCTTTTCTGGGAGGTACACGTGGTACTGCTCTCATTTATGTCAGTAATACATTTAAGTGTTTGAGATGGCCGTGCTTCACTTTGCTGCATGGTATGTAATGCATAAGCTATGCATAGATCATTGAGCTGTTTCTCCCAAAGTTTCTGGCTACCCATTTGTGGTGTCTGCCCAAAAGCAGAATTGTAACCAATGTCATTATTGCTGCAATGTTTTTGACCACTTTATACTGTAATGATCTGAACATTCGACAAGTGGACATGATCTTTCTGGCTGACGACATAATCTATTAGCATTACTGTCCTTCTGATACAAGCATTGATGTACTCTCAGTATTGTTTTCAAACATTTCCGGGTGTTTGATGTTCATCAGCCATCTCAGTAATGCATGGCCCACTGATATGGCGCACTCCTCACCATACAAGTAGCGACAGTTATTTAAAAACACTCAAACTACAAGCAGTTCCTTCTTTTTTCTTGTAGTACTAGAACTAAAGAATAATTAGCACATGGAGCACAATCACAACTACACATATTATAGTGTTTTGTTTCCACTATCACCGGCGTCAATGTGCAAATTTAATGGACAGTCCTGATAAGACCAAGGCATGCTTCATGAACTGGAATGTGCTTTAACATTACTGCGTCCACACAAAGCACATATAAGCCTTAGTTAAAGCATACAGTGACGTAGCTACCTTGGACAAATTGGCCACAGCTTCCTATGACACAAAACCCAGAAAGTTGGGCTAATTCTTGACTTAATATAATCCTTGCAGGATCAATGAACACTGTCCCTGCCTACTATTTGATCGATAATCTCCACTCCTGAGCTCTTGAATACTCATTTCCCTGCATTCAGTTTCAAATTTGGACACATATGTTTCAAGCTCTCAGCTACAGCTTGAAGCATGTGACCAAAGATTAGTATGTCATCCATACAGATGAGACGCAGTTCATTAAGTGCAAGTTCCACCAGTCTCTCGAAGGTGACAGGTGGATTACATAGATTAAACGACACGATATGGAATTAATACAGCCATTCACACATGCTGAAAGTAATCTTAGGTCTACGTTCACTGTCCAGTTCAACTTGCTAGTAATATCGTATTGTTGACTTTGTATTCGAAACACTGACATAAAAAACAAGACTACAAGTCATCAGCATGGACCAGTTTTACAGCACTAATACTGAACTATGACCTATTGTAGGTATATATTAAATGTTTATCGAGGAAATATAAAAATGTCATGAAAATTGTGTCTTAAACTTTTACAACTATAACAATAGGAACTGAGTTAGGTTTTGATATATACACAAATGAAAAGTTACTCGCACTTTCCAGAAACGATGTTCCAGGAACCGTCCTGATCTAAGAACTACTTTCTTCACCATAGAACGTATTCAAAGTGATGGTGATGATTACACAATGTTGTCTGACATTGCGATTTCTATTGTAACAAATTTCTTACATTTATCTTGACAAAGAACCAGAATTGTGTGGACGTCGGTTTTTAAGATACGTTCGAGTACACCAAATGCACAAAAACTCATTGATACGTTAATAATGGCTGGAGACGGCTTGAATGGGTAATGAAGAAAAACTTTAATGTAAGTTTAACATAACAGCAAATGTACAACGTTTCGACAAGGTTTTGTCATCACCAGG
>NW_013666297.1:465704-475891 GCF_000517525.1 Limulus polyphemus
TGGGTTCCTCGTCATCGAAATCGAATTTCATTGATACGTTGTTACGTGACACATCCTGACGAGTGGTTAGTGCACTAGCCTCTATTACATACATAAAAAACATCATGTTGTGTAGCAATAAAATGTTCCAGGTTGATAATGTGCGTGCATATGTTTAAAAATCACCCTTTTAATACACTCGAAACATGTACATTGTGTGGTAGGTTGAGACCAATTTTGATTTGGTTGTTCTTAAGCACAAAATTAAATAAAGGACTATCTGTATCCTGTCCACCAGGAGTCTCGAAACCCGATTTTTAGCGTCGTAAGCCTGCACACTTACCGCTGAGCTAATGGAGGTCCCCAGGTTTGAGTTTGTTTATGTTTTATATAAATATATATATGACATAACTAAAGGTCAACATGAGTAACTGTATAACTTCAATTTTTTGGCGAACCTTCATTTTACCAGTGGAGTTACAATTCTTACGTTTTTATTTTATTTTGTAAACTGTACTTACATAGCTATCTTTTCTTCTAGTGCGTTTTAATTATATTATATATATATATACTGAAATATTAAAAACTAACATATAAAACACAAAAATCTCAGTAATTATTTATGATATCTGGAAATGTTACTGCTTTGCTAAAGCTTCTATGTGATTCATGCCTTAACAAAGTTAATTACATTGGAAAGGGCAAGACACACATACAAAAGAAAATACGTTATGAATTGAAGTGAAAAGTAAAATTAGCATCACGTTATGATTACCACTAATTAAAACACTAATGACCAATGGGCATCCCGTTGTTACTGGTTCATTTTCTTTAAGGTATATTTCGGACTTGATTTTGAAACATGAGATCTAGTTTTATGCTTTTGGTGACATTGTTTTATTACCTGTTATAAATTTATGTTCCAATTTTCTTAGCATGCGAACACATTGAGACCTTTACTTCTTGTTGTTTACAGCTATGATATTTAATTCCGTGGTTGCGCATGGGATTTATACCCCTAGAAACTGAATTTAAAGGTGTATCAATTACCTTTCAGAATATAAGCTTCAGTCTGACTTAAAGATATTATTTGTAGGAATGCCTCACTGAAAAAAGTTACCTAAAAACTCTTTATCTGACCATATTGAAACACACAATGAAATATAAAAAAAGAGTTGTGAACACCTGGTTTATAACCGACCAAAGAATACACAATAAGTACAAATTTAATTAATTTTCATAAGTTTTAATGAAGTCGGTGGCTAATGTTGAGGGAATATAATTTAAAATATTAATTTGTGATACTTGGTTTGATCGTAGGCCAGTAGTAAGCTGATTAAGTTAACAATTATATAGTTCAAAAACATATAAAATAATAACAATCAGCACTGGTTAACAGACAAATTTTCTTCTCCCGATTGGTGTTATTCTCTGTTTGATAAATTTTAACCTCAATTTGCATAAATTATCGATAATGTTCTAACGTAAGTAAGCAATGTAAACTTTATATGATCCCGTAAGATTTTTAGAGCAAATTTGATATGTAATTCTCGAACAGAACCCAATGAAATATTCACATTAATTGTACCAATACACATTAAAATTTCTTAATTTTTCTGTGCCTTACTTTAAATCACTGCGTTTATGTCTTAAATTACTAAATATGTTTTCATATATCTTAAATTGTGATCAGATATACACAGGACAAATTATTAACAGTTGTTTTCCCTATTTTTTAACTTTTTGGTGGTTAACTTTACTGATTTACAATTTTTGTGTTAATATAAAGAAGTGTAAGATCGGGGAGGATTCTCTAAAAGATGACAACAAATTAATCAGCCTACTTTGATATAGGATGCTGTTGTAGAATGATGTTGATGCCAACAGCTTTTTTTTTTTTATAGACTCTTTGAACCTCTTGCATCAAATTTTCTAATTTTGTACCGAAATACTGGTTTTACTTTTCTCATTCACAATCGCCATTTTGAACGTACGTAATAGTGGTATCACCTAACTTAAACATATTTACAACGTTCATTATTAATCTTGTCAAGACGTGGGCTTATTGAATTATTGCATTTCTTAAATACAGAACGCCTTAAACCTGATGATTAATTATGTAAAACCTATATTTCTATATTCATAATACGCTTTGGGTGGATGTTCTTATTTTTAAAAATTCATGAAATGTATGATATTTATGTAGATTTTTATACTATTCACTAAAAGGAAATTAATATGATTTTCCTTTCATTGCATAGGGAAATTTTCGAAAATGTGGAATGGTAGCACTAAACTGAAATCAAAACCAAAGTAAATTATTTAGTTTATGCTACTAAACATCTTTATAACTTATCAAAAGCTGACCCATTTGTTCTTCTTCTTTGCGTTGTATGAAAAGCACAGACTAAAAATATCACAGCTGGAGTTTAGGACTGGGCTCTTCAGAATTCAATCACTGAACACGAGATCAAATCTTTGTTGTTGTTTTTTTGTCAATCAAATAGTGCATCAAAACTGTATTTTCTATTTACATTTTACCTTATTTAATTATTTGACCAGTAACTATGGACGTCCTTATTAATAAAGCTCCATCTTGGGTGAAATCTGAGACACGTTCTAAAGGCATCAGAGCACCGAACCCACAAGAATGTTCGTTATGAATCTCTCGTGGTCGCATAAAGGCATGCACTGGACACTTTGTATTTTGAGGGTCAATGACCTTAACCAAGTCTCTCCCAAGATATGCCTGATCTACCACGGTCAGTAGAATACTTTTAGAGAACGGCCATCTCAAGACAGCATCATGTCGACCACGGTGAATGGTCAGATACAAACCCAAAACATATTCTTCTCTGTGATTTGCCAAAGATTGGAGAGGCGTGATCACGTTGTTTAGAACTAAAGTTACTCTCATTGCATAACCCTGGTTGTCTGTATAAAATAAAGGACTTTCGATTTTATTCAATTCTTTTGATTTCTGTAAAGAAATCTTATCTTGGATATTCTCTACGAGCCAAGAATATTCTGAAACAATGCTGTTCTGGTGAAAAGAGATTGTAGCGATCTGATTGACTATCTCTTTTAAAAACACAGTAATTCTAACTCTCATTGTACCATTGTTTTTGTATCCCCGGGTGTTAAGGGTCTTGTGGCTGATCATGCGGCCCTCTCCACAGCTCCATTCTGCTAGATCGTGGGCAGGTTTCAGGAACGCCATGGACGGACAACCACTAGAACTTGTTGTGGGATAAGTAGTTCGTGAAATATCCACACAGGGGCCATTTTCCAATTGGTCTACAACGGTAAGCTGATATTTATAATTAAAAGGCCATTCCAAATCTTCATCATATATTCCTTTGGTTAATACTGCATATAAGCCAATATAACCAGGCGTTTTTTCTGGATATAGACGAAGCATCATCCTGTGGCGATTATTGGTTAAATAAAACTTATCACTATCTAAAAACTGCTCACGATCTGCTTTCACAATGTGCTCATCAATGTTACTGATTTTCCAGTCAAATTCTGCGACTAAGCTGCCCGCCTTTATTGATAATGAAGCGAACTTTGGTGGATAGATTTCTTCCAGAAATACAACAACTTTCACTAGCAAAGCACCATAACGCATGTATTTTTTCGAGTAGAGGGTATCGTAGTCAACAGTTTTTGCTGAACCGCATGCGTCATTTCGCCCCACAGGACGCCAGAAGGAACCAACACAAGCCTCGTTGGTAATATATGGGTTATTTGGATCAACTGGCACGACAACATCTTCTCGAATTACAGTTGGTTGTTGATCTATTACGACTAGTTCAAACTTTTTGACAAAGGGCCATTCTAATAATGAATCATAGTTTCCTTCCAGTAAAGTTAAGTACAAGCCAAGGTATCCACTGCTGTCGTTTTGAAACTTTACTTGAAGTTGCATGAGGTAACCTTGGTCAGTTGTATAGAAGCGTTCACTTAAAAGGTTGGTCAAGCGACCTGTTTTTCCCAGTTGAAACTTACGCTCAATATTTGGGATTTTCCAAACATATTCGGCAACCAAGTGTGAATCTTTTACTGATACCGAAGCAAAATTTGGCATTTGATCCAAGATAACCGTGAACTTGACTAAAACGTTTCCATTCTTTTTAAAATTTCGGCTATCTAGCATACCGAATGTGATCACACGACGAAAACCACACGGTATATTCGGTTGATACTGTGGCTTGGTAAAAGCACTTAGTGAACAAATACCAGAAGTCGGGTCAACGATTCCTTTCCGATCTAAGGTGAGGTATCCAGGTGATTGATCCACTACAGAAAGTTCAAAGTTATAAGCAAAAGGCCATTCCAGAGCATCATCAAAATCTCCTGGAACAAGAGTGGCAAACAATCCAAGATGCTCGTCTTCTGGATTCAGTGTAAGCTGAAGAACCATCAGATAACTTTCGCTATTTACATAAAATAAATCGCTTGTTATAGTGCTTAACAAACCTTTTTTTGAAAGTTCAATTTTTCTGTCAATGTCTTCAATTTTCCATAAATATTCCGATACGAATTGGTGGCCACGCATGTAAGCTTTAGCTCGCTTTGGAATGGCTCCTCGATCCTCCAGAAAGACAGTTACTCGCAAATGGACGCTGTTGTTTTTAAGATAACGACTGCGATCCAGTAAGTTTTTATGTGGCACAAAGAAAGCTTTACCACATCCACCACTTTCCCGTTTTTCAAATTTTGGCCGTAAAAATTGCTTTAATAGCCGACAGATGGCAGTCATGGGGTTCATAGATAGATGGATATCTTCTTTATGGCTGAAGGATTGGTCCACTAAAGTCAAATTAAATTTATACTGAAAGGGCCATTCTACAACATCGTCAAACTTTCCCCGCACGAGAGTAAACCAAACACCTAAATAGGGCAAACCGTCAGTTGGGTTGATGCGACCGGTAGTTAAACTCAGTTTAACATTATAACCAGGTTGGCCAGTATAGAATTGTGGTCCGACAATAGTGTGTCCTTGTGGAGATCGTGACATATGCAAAAGCATAAAGATGTTGTCAATATACCAGTCATATTCGGCCACTAGAGTCCCGTTTCCTATGTCCTTCAGACGAGCAAACTGTTCGACTTCTGAAAAAAAAATAAATAAAAAAATGATATTTTCAACCGAAACGGCATGTCTTTCGCTAATCTTGGACTTTTATATGCTTTAATAGAATAGCTTTAGGTTTATGAAACTGCAAATTATGATGTTATTTGTTAAACAGAAACGTCGACAAAAATTATTTAAAAAAAAGGAAAGAATCCATACACTTTAGACAGAAATTTGGAACTTTATCAATATTTACAATACACAGGTAGTTACTTCTGCGTTGTTATTAATTTTACAGTATCGAAACTCAATATTTAGTGTTTTAAACCCCCAGACTTATCGGGTAGAAAATATATGAAACACGTAACGTAATATCAAGTTACTGTATATTTCACCGAATTAAAATGATAAGAATAATTTAAATATATTTAATATTTCACCGTAAGTAACGATATTATATTCTACCGAAAAAAAATGAATGAAATTTATACAGCAACATAGTTATACGAATTAAACATGTTTAAAATCTCAAGGTTGTACAATTTGACAAATTGGTGTGAGTAATACTAATGTTTTATTAAATGTCAGGAAGTATATACTCTTAATGAATTGAGACATGTGAAATATTTAACAACTGGGCTCAAACTGAAGAACAAGCAGCATTTTATACACCTTTTAATTAATATGGCCGAAAAAATACATGTATATTCCTTATTTTATGAAATTGGAACTTTGAACCTGAACGTTACTTTATGCGCTCTTAGAATAAAAGTCTCCTAGGATCCAGGTAAAGGCCCGGCATGGCCAGGTGGTTAGGGCGCTCGACTCGTAATCTGAGGGTCGCGGGCTCGAATCCCCGTCACACCAAACATGCCAACCTCCGCTTTTGCCTTGTCCCAAGTCCAGGATGAGAAATGAGGAGGGTTGGGCAATTCCACCCCGTAAAAACCAACCTGCTACAAGTAACTGCAACAACAACAACTTCCGTTGGGAATAAACAAAAAAAAAGGATCCAGGTATAATCATTTGTAATTTTGAACTATTTATCACGAGGGAGACAACGAGCAAAACGGTAATGTCCGACTACATGAACCGAATAACAAGACTGAATGTCAATTTTATAACACATCCACAGTTGAAAGTGGTGTGTGTGTGTTTAATGGCACCAGGTCTTGAACCTTGGACCCTTCATTTCGCAGCCGGACTTACTAATCACTAGACCACATCCAACCCTCATTTTATAGTGTTTATAAAACACTAAATGTTATTTTATATGCGGAATGTTTTTTTGTATTATCTGACGAATGAGCCACAATTTTATAATAAATTCTATAACTACAGCTAGGAACCAACATCTTAAGCCTGACTATGTGATTTCATAAAAAGTTAGAATTAGAAGCAACTTACTTTCTAATATAATCTGGTGAAAGGCTTTTCTGTGCTAAATAGGTGTTTGATCCTATTGTATTTAAAACGTAAATTAGGATTTATGCTTTTGATATTCGTAATATAATGTTACGTTGTCAGTGCAAATATGATCAAAGGTGGTTTTGACCACATTTTAGAATTCAACTTTTATGATATAGTAAGTTATTTCATGTGTTTCGTTCTACGATGAGATTGAAATAACCAACCCACAAGTATTATGTTGCCCTATCTAGAAACAGGGACAAGAGAGGTCTGTGAACTTGGAATTTTAACTGAATGTTATTGAAGGCTATTTTAGGCCTTGTTAACCCAATTACTCAACATACCAACCTCATGATTAGAGAGGTGACAAAGAGTAAAAAACAACAACAACAAAAACTATCAAAATACAGGAACCAGTATAAAGCAATGCAATTTTCGTTAGAATGAACAGAACAAAAAAAAATACAATTAGGACAAAAGCTAAATTTCCAGCGAACACGAACTGGCGTTTATGTACTTACGTAGACAGCCAATCACTGGGGATTATTTGATTTTCTACGCTTTAGCAATTCACGTAATTTCCATAAATCAACTAAATCTGATTTTCTGGTGCAAAGTTATTTAACTTAAAATTTTAAGCGTAATGAAATAAGGAGCTGTTTCTGATTTCGTAAAGAGAAGACTCACTGTGTTAATCGTCTTTCTAAGTGTTCACAATTAACTTACATTTAAACTGACATCACTTTTAATGTGTTATACCAACAGCCTGCTCTTTGTTTCTTAAAGTAAACTTTTGTGGTAGAGAATTTGTCTGCATTTCAGGATTACTTCGAATACAAATATAGATATTTGTTGATATATAAAAGGTTAGTATGACGTGTAATAAACCATTACAATTTATTTCGGTTATATCATTTAGATATTTATAGTTTTGTATATATTCCACTTGGTTAAAACAGTTACATTTTATTGTAATATTGGTACACATAAGATACACATTTACATCAATATTGCTTACCCTTCGGTGGCTCAGCGATAAGCCTAAAGGCTTATAACGCTAAAAATTGGATTTAAATACCTGCGATGGGCAAACCCTAGATAGCCCGCTGTGTAGTTTTTCTACTTAACGTCAAACAAACTCCAAAACATTTTACTTAAAACTATATTGCAGGTATCCTGCGAAAAAGTTTTAATACGAATAATTAAACAAAAATAATAATAAGTATACAGAAGAAAGTATTTTACTGAAGTGCATGAACAAACACACGTGAAGCTAGTCTCGAAAATGTATATGAGTAATATGAAAAAGCAGTAGGAGTAAGTAGCATGAAAATCCTTGTTAAGACTTTGTTATCCAATTGGCTTACTGTATTATTCTTTAAATAATCATAACAATTGAAGTGAAGACATTAGCCCTTTTAAATTTCAAATTCATTCTTAGAACACTCGGGAGATCCATCTTCATATATTAACGTAAATCATGGAGATGGTTGAGGATGAAAAAGAGAATACAGACATTTAAAATGAGTTGACACAAAAGACTTTTCCAACGGGCAGTCCACCGAACCAGTGAAGATGACAGAACAATCAATGTACTCTGTGGTTATAACAGACGAAAGCTGCTAAATCCACGAAGGCTAATACAGTGGTCTTTTAAGGTTACTATTACAAAGTACTATTGCAGGATGTACAATAAGAGGGCGACCAAAGAAAGCCTTGGTCCACATTGTAGAGTGGACAAAGATAAAGGTGATTGCTCTCATCCATGCCGTAGAGGTTGATGATCAGCAGAGGTGGATAGAGGTCGCAAAAAAAGCAGCTGTAGTAGTTTCTTGATGTCCTAATAAATAAATAAATAAAGGAAGGAATGAAAGAAAGACTTTTGAAACCCATTGCTTTCTCAAATGTTCTGCTCTGTGAGGTTTTGTACTTCTGTGGAGAACATTGAAGGTTCCTTTCTTCTAAGTATTGTTTTCTTTGGCTGCACATTGCTTAACAATCTTGCTACATAAGAATATACTTTTCAAGAAAGGCCTATGAGATAAACTTCCTAAAATAAGCCTCCTGTTATTGAGATATATTCATTAGAATAGAACAGTTATTCAATGTTCATTAATGTTGTCTCCTGGTGGGTCAGCGGTAAGTTTACGGACTTACAACGCTAAAATCCGGGGTTAGATTCCCCACGGTGGACATAGCAGATAGCCCAATGTGGCTTTGCTCTAAAATAAACAAACAAACAAATCCTTAATGTTACTTATAATCTTCTTCGTAAAGGGATTTCTGAAAAACAAATCAACAGAATAACAGTAAAAAAGGACCTATAACAAGGAAGAAGCATTGGACATGTAGGCTACAGAGGTTTGTAGATGCATTCTATTGACCAGTGTAGTGAAAAATAAATTGGCAAGACACGAACAAACCACCATTAGGGCCATATCCTAATGAGTTTAAATGGGTAACTAGGGTTCACCATGATATTAAGAGATGTGATGAGGTGGTTATTTATGTATATAAGCTGGTTACATGAGAGCCAAGCAAACATGAACATGCACTTCGTATTTTCTTGGATTCTAAGTGAATTGGTAAGCCTAATTATACAATTTTACTCTCGACGGTATCAAGTTTCGTTTCGGCAACAAGGTTGTATTTACATTAAGCTTTATTTGGCTAAACAGTGTTTACATTAAGCCTTATCCACCTAACTAGGCCTCTACGTTATCTTTTCTTCATCGAAATTCATGTTTTGGTAAGAAAAAGAAATTAATAAATAAGTATGAAATCAGTTAGTCCGCTGAATAATAATGGACAATTCATTGTGACGGGATGTGTTAAACTTAGTTATTTTCAGAAGCGACGGTTTATCGCAAGTTTGTTTACGTAACTGTCTGCGAATCATACGTTGTGTGGTTCAATAGTTATGAACTACTGATTGTTATATTATTGCGTCATGTTAATACAACCTTCTGAGTTTTCTTGTTGTTTTGATTGAGCATTATTGCGTCATAATATCTAGTAATGTGTGGAACGTTACAGACATCTGACGGGGTATAAGTACGCCTCGAAAATGCAGTTAGAAGGATAAATCTAGACTGTGTGATTCTGAGTTTATCCATAAAGAGCGTATAGTGGGGATTTTGAAAGTGAAATTATCACAGATTGTATTGTAACAACAGAGTAGAGAAGAATAGTTTGTCTTGTCTATTGTGTTATAAAATGATTGAACCACTCTGTGTGGATTTTGACGAAAGAAAGACAATTATTTAAAGCTCTTGATACAACTGTGGTTACCAAGAGTGTAACGAACATTTGTATATACGTTTGAATTTTGTAATATATTGTAAAATAAGTGGACTTTGACGAAAGAAAGACAATTATTTAAAGCTCTTGATACAACTATGGTTACCAACAGTGTAACGAACATTTGTATATACGTTTGAATTTTGTAATATATTGTAAAATAAGTGGACTGTGTACGAAAGAAAGACAATTATTTAAAGCTCTTGATACAACTATGGTTACCAACAGTGTAACGAACATTTGTATATACGTTTGAATTTTGTAATATATTGTAAAATAAGTGGACTGTGTACGAAAGAAAGACAATTATTTAAAGCTCTTGATACAACTATGGTTACCAACAGTGTAACGAACATTTGTATATACGTTTGAATTTTGTAATATATTGTAAAATAAGTGGACTGTGTACTGTTTGTTT
>NW_013666298.1:0-11123 GCF_000517525.1 Limulus polyphemus
GTATCGTAAAGTTATATTCAGAAAGAATAAACCAGTTTTATTTAAGAAAGGACTTGTGTCGCTAAAGTTTCGTCGGAACGAATTTACGGAAAATTAACTTACGAACGGAGACGTAACAATACGTTTCAAAACTAGGGATATAACAAATTTATTCAGTATGCTTGAAAGGTTACTCTAGCTATGCGACTTTGAACATACTGGATGACATAAATATCAAAATGGTTTACAAATTATGTAAGTACACCTAGAGGCTATATTTCATTAGTTCTAGGTTTACAGTTGTGATATCGTGAGATGTTATATTGTGACTTTATTTTAGGCCTGTGTAAGGCGGTAGTTAATTCTTTATGTTATTGTCATTAAGTGGGTAACGAGTCACAAAACAAATAATCAAACATTTCAGAGGTGGGGGCGCCAAAAGTGTCTTTGCTCCCGGGTGCTGAGCACCTTTGCTACACCACTGGAAAGAGAGAGTTTTTGGAATGATGTAATAATGGTGTGTCATGTCTAGAGGTTTCTTGAATGTCTAGATCTGATTTCACATCTCGAGTTTTCAAGAGGTTTTAAGTGAAAAAGTAGGATATATAAAACAAGACATAGTTAATCAGTGAATTACTTAGTCAATCAGTGAGCTGGTCAGTCGATTAGTGAATATTTTACTTTTTTTGCCGACCAGTTACTGAGTGCATTAGTCAGCCATTTTCGAATTGTGTCATAGGTATAAAAAGATATTTAACAAGTAAGTGACTGTGTTGTAGATAAGCATACCGTGCACTTTCTAGCTTCTCATTTTAATACAGTATTTTTCATAATTTGTCAGTTACGGTATGTGCAGTTTCCACATAACATGGTTAAGGAAACTGCTAAGTTACTGTTGCTTTAGCAACATTTGTTGTTGTTTTGTCATACTTTTGAGATAAATACATCTGGTATACTTGTGGGTGGATATGACTGTAAAGCTGCACCTTATGCATGAATGTAGACAACAGTGTCACCCAGTAGTAGGTCAAGTGATGCCTCAGTGTTAGTACAACCTCCTTTAAATTTCAATGGGAATGGCTAGTAACGTAAGTACACTAGTCACTATTGGTAAGTTTGATGTTACCAAATTAAGTGCCCGAAGCAAATACACACACAGGATGTTTCAAATAAAGATCATTCATTGGGTTTTACATTACATCCAGTCTATTTCATTTTCATGAATTCAGTTACTCAGAGAACTCAAAACTACTCTGTAATAAATATCCTGATTGAATCTCAAGTTATATTCTGTGGAACTATCTTATCACTCGTGAGGGAAGTCAGTTCGACCTACAAATTGTCTGTTTGTTATGAATTTCGCGCAAAGCTACACGAGGGCTATCTGCGCTAGCCGTCCCTAATTTAGCAGTGTAAGACTAGAGGAAAGATAACTAGTCTTCACCACCCACCAACAACTCTTGAGCTACTCTTTTACCAACGAATAGTGGGATTGACTGCACACTATAACGCCCCCACGGCTGAAAGGGCGAGCATGCTTGGTGTGACAGGGATTCGAACCCGCATATTACGAGTCGAGCGTCCTAACCACCTGGCCATGCCGGGCCCGACCTGAAAATATCACAACTGATAAGTTTTATTTGTAAATTAGGACTATCAATGAATGTAGCCTGTAGAACATAGTTGAAAAAATAAATAGCTTTCATTATCGTTAAATGAAATGGACTAACTAGACTTTTCAAAATAATCAGAGAAGACAGAGACTGTTACTATAATGCAAACAATTTAGTTGGTTATGTATGTGTTTCATCAAGAAGATCATTTGCCAAATTTTTAGCTAATTTATTAATTGATTCTAATCCTTCTGTAATACTTTAACATCATCGATGTGGCAAGAAAACCTCAGAAATTTGTGTCACTAACAAACTTTACTGATTGATTAATTATGCCACTATCAGTACTGTTAATATAGATATTGTTGAGTCATCGAGGTCACGTGACTGGTGTGGCGCCACCTATTTTCTAGAACTATCCTGTACCTTGGCGAATACTCTAGTATTTACTAGATATAGGGTAGTCTGGTATATAAAAGAGGGTGACAACGTGACGGGACAATATAATGTGTGTGTAGATAGTGAGTAATTGAACTGCAGTCACAGGGTATTGTTGAAGTTAACGTTTGTTCGTTATAGTGTTTGTTATAGCGCGAATATTGAAATTAAGTGTATCGTAAAGTTATATTCGGAAAGAATAAACCAGTTTTATTAAGTATAGACTTGTGTCGTTATAATTTCGTCGGAACGAAGTTACGGAAAGTTAATTAACAAACGGAGACGTAACAATATGAAAAAAATGGCCTAAGCACTGACCTTGAAGCATTTTACTAGAAAAAAAAGGTCCAATTTTAGAGGACTCCATTTTGAAACAACTAAAAGTATCTGAGTTACAGTTTTTACCCTACTCACACAGATATGATTTTCTTAGATAATGTTTTGTGTAGTACAGTATCAGAAGATTTCTGAAAATCAAAATAATTAAGCCTGTATTGTAACATGTAATATAAATCATGAATTCATGTATATATAGTAAGTCACAAGCAGTGCCATATTAAGATATTGAGGGGCCCTGGGCTATAGCCCAGTTATATTTTACCTAAAGTTTAATTTTATTCTCCGCTCTTTGCCTTGTAATATTACTACTAGCAAATCTGTTGATATATTGATATTTTATCTTAGTGCGGAAGGATATTTGAAACAGATGACGTTAGTCACATGAACCATAAACTTCCTGTATCTCACATATACGTTCAAAGTTTTTATTTAGTGCTGTTTTAATAAGAAAGTTAAAGGTAGGGTTGTTATAATTTTTATTCTTTTGGTTGGAATGAGTTTTATGTAGGCGCTGCAATGAAAACGTTTAATAGCAAATATGTGTCATGTTATTACTAAATGATTAGGCCTAAAGTTTAGGTTTTACAAAACCACCCCTGTGCTACAACTATCGCTACTGCTGCGAAATGTAAATAGATATATTGCGAGTGAAAATCTTAGAACTAAGATATTATTATTAGGTTAATTATCATATTCTACTAATATATAGTACTATGCTTTCACAAATGGGTTCTTAGAACTTCCTGTAGGCTTGGAGTTAGCCTCGTTTTTACAAGTTACTTTAGTTAAGTTAGATTAAATTTAAAGAGTAAAATTACGAACTTAAGTTTCACAGGAAGCTAAAGTTTGTTACTTATATTATATTTCTTATTCCATATTCGTGATTTATAATTCTGTATCTGTAGTTCTAGAATACTCAAATTCCTGCTATATTTATGCCCCTCTTTCTACCTTTTCGTATTGACTTTCTCAGTTTCTGCTCATAATTCAGTTGTAGGCAGGGCTACCAGTACCAGATTTCCAGGGTGAAAAACTGATATATTTTTTTTTCGTGTAACAGCTCTCAAACAGTTTAAACTTTAAAGTATAATAACACACTTTTTGCCATTTGCTAAAATAAAATGTTTTTTCATTTTCTTTTTTGCGATTGGACAGGTCTTCAAATCTCAATACCTGTGGCTGTCCAATGACAGTTTAGGAGCAAAGCATAGCAGATAGAGAGGGAACATGAACTGTCTTTGTCAGATGATTATCCAAGTAAAATTTAAAGGAGCTATGTATAATGACAAAACATACATAAGAAACACACTGAGGTGTAGAGAAACTGGGACCAGTTAAAACTGTACTGTTTCAAATGAGAACAACAACAAAAAAAAAGGCTAAAAACTGGAATGTCTGGTAACCCTAGTTGTAGGGAACCCACTTAGTAACAGTCCACTCCAAAATCCTGCAAACAGTGTGAAATAGTGAGATTTTAAGCTAACCCATACTGCCTCATCTCTTTTTAAAAATGAATCCTTTGCTTATTCTCCACTCTAATCCTCAAGACCTATAAATAGTGAATGTAAATAGGTGAGTTCTGAGCTACTCCAAGTTGGCTCATGACCATCATCTCAAAATGAGAAACAGCTTTGCTGTTGTGTGTGTACTCCTTAAATATATTGCATGCAAGGTTGTTAAAAGTCCACAATGGAATAAGGGGGAAACTACAGACACAATTCAGGGTGCATCTCAACCTGGCTATTTCCCTCATATGATTATAGAGGAATCATTTAGAGTAGGAAAGAAGAGAGTCTTTGAAAGTTGACAAGTCAGTCTGGTGGAGCTCTAAATACGACCAAAATGAAGTGTTTTGGGGTTATGTAACTGACTATGGGAGGCTGTCCCTCCCTGGCTTCCCCATGTGATTACAGGGAGAGTGGTTTAGAATAGGGAACATACAGAATATTCATTTTTAAAACAGAATGAGGCAGAATGAAAATTTTTAAAAGGGGTATGACGTAGTCTAGGAGAGCTCAAAATCAAGTATTTCACCATTTGTAAGTTTCTGGAGTTTCGTAATTGATATTATAACATACTCATATTTACTTTCACTCATAATTTCACAGAAGAGTATGGAAGGCCTGTCCCTTCAAGGCTACCCCCATAGAAGAATGGAAATTTGAGTATCATACTGTACATGTAGAATTATGGAACATGAACAAATAGCAAAATCTAGCTTCATATTAAGTAATTTATTTGGACTATCACCACATTTTTTTATAGTTTTTAGTTTTATTATGCTTTAAAAAACATGGTGATAGTCCAAATAAATTACTTAATACAAATATGAGTACTCGTGTTAAAAGTCTGAAAAGTTAAAATCTAGCTTCCTTTTATCAAACCATTATGCTTTTAATTTTCATATAAATCCTCTATAAGATTAACTGGTTTTCTTTAGAAATAAACTAGGCTGAAAAATTCCCCCCAAACTTCTCATTGTTTTAGTTTGATTGTGTGATCAGAACCATAGTTCTTTTGGTTTAATTCATCACATATATTGAAGCAATGGCATACAAATGCTGGAATCTAACAGTAATATGTTATCTCATTTCTGCAGTGCACATTGGTGTATAAAAGACATTTTAATATTAGAAAGAAATTACCTTAAAACATCAAAGTTTGTTATTTTTCTTTAATTATACACTCAACATTTTGCTTTACAGCTTCTTCAGGAGCATTCCACTAAAACACAAACTGTAAATAACTATGGTTTAGAAGCTTTTTACTGTCAGTTATGGTTTGTGTTTTAGTTTAATGCTCCTGAAGATGCTATAGTGTGAAATCAAATAAAAGTTTAAGTTTCTCTTGGCCCTCTGGTGCTTATCATTATTTTCCACATAAATGAAAAAGGAATTTGAACAAAAAATACAAGCAAAGTTAAGAGAGAGTGGTTTGTTCATCACTGTTTATGATTGTTCAGTAACGTTTAAAGAAAGTTGGTAACCATAAATCGTACAGATCTGATACAAAATCTGTATTTTGAATATTAATAGAAGCTTAGAGATATATTTTATCTATTTAATGAAAAGTTAAGACTTGCATTGTGAGCATATTTTTTTGGAAGTGTACAGTATACATTGAAATTAAAGTGACTTTATGCACATCACAGTGACATAGAAGATAGTTTGTTTTTATATTAATATTTAGTTTGTGAATTAATGTCAAAATGTAAAAGGTATATTTTTACTCTGTTTCTGATCTACTCAATTTCCATATAAAAGTTCTTTAGTGTGTATTAAGATGCTTTTTCTTGTGACATTCCAATCCAACAATTACTTCTTTACCTGTCACAAATTATGTATCAGTTCTACTAATTCTATTAAAAGGTACATTATTACCTGGCCCAGCATGGCCAGGTGGTTAGTACGCTCGACTCGCAATCTGCGGGTCGCGGGTTCGAATCCCCATTACACCAAACATGCTCGCCCTTTTCAGCCATGGGGGCATTATAATGTGACGATCAATCCCACTATTCATTGGTAAAAGAGCAGCCCAAGAGTTGGCGGTGGGTGGTGATGACTAGCTGCCTTCCCTCTAGTCTTACACTGCTAAATTAGGGACGGCTAGCGCAGATAGCTCTCGTGTAGCTTTGCGCGAAATTCAAAACAAACAAACAAATATTATTACCTCATCAGTTATACAGGCCTAAGGTTATGGAAGACTTTGTTTATTGAAGAACCCCTGGAATGGAATTTTCAGACTTATACTCTATATATTTTAAGGAGTTTTATATGTGAAAGCTTGTTTGCCTGGTTTATCAAATGTATGTAATTTAGTAGCATGATCCTTTTGTTCTAATGTGTTACCATCTTGTAATTTTAACCCATTACAACATGCTATTGAACATGGTGAATATTGAAGATTTTGATTTACATTAGTACTTTAAATAACATTGGCAGTCCTTTTTGTTAACTTTGTAAACCCCTCTAACAGGTGTAGAAATTATATGTTTGAATGTGTATTTTATTTCATTCTTGTTATTTATTTTTTATTAAGCATTATCTTGTAAAATGTTAACTTTTTTTTTCAGTTTATCATCCAAGAAATAACTTTTTTTGGTTTCATATATTCATTTAATGATACATAAAGTTGACTTATGAACTTTGAATTTGGGTCTCTCTATCAGTTTCACAATGGTATTGAACCACAGTGTTTTATCAGTATTTCTGTTGTACTCTGGTGATTGAATAACTGTTGTGACATGAGTTTCATCATGTATGTAAAATATTCTTTCTGTTGCTAGTTTTATACTTTTATGGTTGATATAGTTGTGTTAGTTCTTGTATTAGTACATTGTTTGGTGTGGAATTTATGGTTTTTGTTCTCAAGTGGTATTACAAGGGTTATGTTCTCAAGTAGTTATTACAGCAGCTAACAAGTAACTCAACATGATTTAATGGAAGAAGACCCTCAAGATGTCCAAGGCCAAGTTTTTTTGGTGTGATCATTATTGTGATTCTTAAATATTTGGTTCCTGTCTTGGTTTAGTGGTATAATGTGTGCTGATTATCATCTTGTGGTCTAGCTCTTTTTTTTTTTTTTTTTATTCTCTCTCCTGTGTCATTTTCCAACCTTTTTCACTTTTTATGTTTTAAATCAGACTTAAGTGATGAATTGTAGTTTAAGAAGGTTGTCATCCCTTTTCTTCCAAGTGAAAAGACAAGTCTTTGATATTGACTTTTGGCACAAGTTTTGTAGTTCTGTATCAAGTGTTTTCATCCACTGATACATGTATATGCTGTACGCACACATTGCTGTTGAAATCACATTCTTGTACATGATATTTTTGATATTTACCATGGTCATAATTATACAAGAGGAAAAAAAAAGGTGAAACTATGATTATATGTGTTATTTCTGCTTAGTATATGGTTGAAAATCTGTATGAATGAATGCTTTACCATTAAAATATAAACTTTATTATGCTTTTAATTTAACATTTTTCCTTCTAGAAAAGAAATCACTATGAGTGAAGAAATTCCAAAGGGAGAATTGCCATTGAGGTCATTAGCATCTCGACGTGTATTTGTTGTTGGTGTAGGTATGACAAAATTTGAAAAGCCTACAGCAGTTAAGATAGATTATCCTGACATGGTGAAAGAAGCTGTTGGAAAAGCTTTGGATGATGCTCATATAAAGTATGATGACATACAACAAGCTTGTGTAGGATATGTGTATGGTGACTCCACCTGTGGGCAACGTGCTCTTTATGAGGTAGGTATGACAGGTATACCTATATATAATATACATAACAACTGTTCTACAGGATCATCAGCTCTTTTGATGGCCAGTCAACTATTGAAAGGGGGAATTTCTGATTGTGTACTGGCACTGGGCTTTGAAAAGATGGAAAGAGGGTCTCTCACTTCAAAGTTTCGAGATAGAGTGAATCCAATGGATAAACACATTAGACTTCTGTCATCCATTCAGGTAGTTGAACCAGCACCTATGACAGCACAGATGTTTGGAGGAGCTGGCTTAGAACATTCCAAGAAATATGGTACAACACAACAGCACTTTGCAAAAATTGCATGGAAGAACCACAAACATTCAACAAACAATCCTTATTCACAGTTTCAGAAGGAATATACATTGGAAGAAATAATGAACTCACCAGTGATCTTTGGCCCTCTCACAAAACTACAGTGTTGCCCAACTTCTAATGGAGCAGCAGCAGCAATTCTTGTAAGTGAAGACTTTGTCCATCAACACAGGCTAGAGAAACAAGCAGTAGAAATACTAGGAATGGAAATGGCTACTGATATTCCAAGCACCTTTGAAGAAAAGAGCTGTATCAAGCTGGTAGGCTTTGACATGACAAAGAAAGCTGCAGATACACTCTACCAGAAAACTGGATTAACACCAGCACAGGTTGATGTTATTGAACTTCATGATTGTTTTTCAACAAATGAACTAATCACATATGAAGCTCTTGGATTATGTGAAATTGGAAAAGGAGGTGAACTAGTTGACTCTGGAAATAATACATATGGGGGAAAGTATGTGATCAATCCCAGTGGAGGGCTGATTTCAAAGGGCCATCCATTGGGAGCAACAGGTATAGCTCAGTGTGCAGAGCTATGTTGGCAGCTAAGAAGTCTAGCTGAAAAACGTCAAGTACCAGGAGCAAGAATTGCTCTACAGCATAATATAGGGTTAGGTGGAGCTGTTGTTGTGGCTTTGTATGCCTTGGGCTTTCCACAACAAGCTGCAGTAAGTCAAGATAGATCTTACACTTTCAAAGAGGAGAGAGACCAATTCAAATCTAGAATTTTTTTCAGCAAACTAAAGGAATTCTTAAGCCAACAAAATGACAAAATCAGCAGCCAGAACAAAGGAACATGCTGTTTTCATGTGTTAGATGGACCAGGAGGAAGTGAAGGCACTTGGTATGTCATTGTGGAAGATGGAAAATCCTCAGTCAGTTTTGGTGATAACTTACCTGCTGATTGCACTGTGACTATTAAGGATTCAGATCTTGCAGACATTGCATTAGGAAAATTAAATCCTCGAGAAGCATTCTCTACTAAAAAGCTAAAAATAAAAGGAAATGTGGGTCTACTAATGAAAATGTTTTCACATCAAAAATCAGTGGCCACTGCAAAGTTGTAACTTTTTAAAATTAATCTGGATGCTTATACTATGCAGTGTAATTTTTTTATGAGTAAATATTGTAATTACAGTATCTAAAAGTTACTAACCTAAAAGAATATTATTATGTTCTGTATTGGTAAAAAACAAGGTGTTTAGGCAGTGCATGATGTTTATACATGTATACAATTACACTCCCTGGGTTAGCTAGATTTTTTTTGAAACATCTTATATTTGTGATGGTGATTATAGAAATACACATCTTGCTTCATTCATGTCAATTTTTGTAAATCAAAAGCCTATTAACCAATAAAATATTGCAATAATGGGTATTGTAATACACTATAATAAACAATTTATTAACAATTGATTTATAACTTAATCAGAGCATGCTTGCTAAATTGCTGTTAGCCAGTTAAATATGGGACTTTGTTGTAAATTTGTCAGAATACAGCTTATTTTATGACAAATCTAATGGTGTAGGGTAGTCCTGAATGAAAGATCTGCTTATGTAGATACAGCGAATTGGGTAGGATCAGTGGGAGCAGTTTTTTGATGCAAGTTGGTTCATCAAATCTTCTAATGCAGTTTCACTGATAACACACTACTTTTCAACCAAAAACTCTTATAACAGTCATTCTAGACTCTGTATAAATGTCAGAGGAATCAGTCTCAAAATTACCAGTACACCAAGTGTGGATGTAATCAAACAGAATACCAGAGAACAATGTAAGCTGCAAAACAGATCAAAGGAGGTTTCAATTCATTTAAAGCAGTTTTTCAAAAGATAATGAAGGAATTTTTTTATGATAGTTAAATCAAGAATAAACAAGTCAGGAAAAAACAATAAAACAAATTGGCTCTGCAACCGGCTCAAAGTAATATGTATGAGATTAATGATATTAACAGCTGTTAAAACAAACATTTCATACATATTCCATAGTTTTTTAGTATGTTAAAACATCAGCTTATTTGAGAAGGAATTTATGGTTGAAGGGCATGACTGTTGATTAATGCTGATTAGGACATGCCAGCAGAAGAAGAAGATGAAATTAAATAGATATCAGTACGATGAGGAGTTATAAATAGAAAATAGCCTAATAAAATGGAATAAAGACAGTAAATAAGTGACACTGAGGAAGAAATGACTTGCATGAAAGGTCAGAGTCATAGGTACCATGTAGTAGGAGATGAAGAGATGGAACTAGCCAATGAGAAAAAAAAAGAAGAAAGTAACTGGGTGGTTACTGAGGTGACTGTTGCTTGTCATATGACTATTGACCTGCACCTAAAGCTGTCAACTTTTTAATTGCTGTAAGATGCTCTGCAGATTGTGTCCTACCCATTCCTGTAACTTATTCTTTGTTTTTGAATTGGCAGACAAGACCCTACCAACATAGTAAGCTACTGTAATTTTCTCTGGTTGAGTTAAGAGATTCCTTGTTAGATTCACTGAGTGAAGAAAAAGGTAAAAAAGATTTTCAAATCCAGACAGATGAAGCTTTGCTTGAGACAGTTCTGTATGGAGGCTTGTAAAGAACTATGGTGAAATGACATCCAATTATTTTTAGGTGTATGTATATCTAATCTTTTGAAATCTAATTTTATACAGTTTGAGGTGTTAATTCATGTAATTATTTAATTATGTAATTATTATATATGTAATCATTTATCCAAATGTTTTGTTTAATCAAAATAATAATGTTTTTGTTAATGAGTTCTCTTGAAAGTTTATTTGTAAGTAAAGGTAACATGAAGGCATTTTCAAGAGTGTTTTTTGTTTTTTTTCCACACTTCATTGTTGGTATACTAACTACTACTAGTAAGGCATGAAAGATTGAGAATGCTGAACAAGAAATTCCCAGCTGTTACATAAAGTTAACCTTTAGTACAAATTGGTGAAACAAATTACATTTTTCTTCCTTTTCTTGTGACTAGGCATGTAATATGTATGGTACATATGTCAAATGTTTTATTATTTTTAATATTTCTGTATACTTTTAACTTTGAAATTTTTTACACCAAAGATAACAGATACTCATGCTCAAAAATCTCTCTCTCTCTCTCTCTCTATATATATATATATATATATATATATATTACTTCTTCTTTACTTTTATT
>NW_013666298.1:11144-14130 GCF_000517525.1 Limulus polyphemus
TATTTTAACGTTTTAACTTTTTAACGTTTTAAACTTTTTAACTTAAACCTAAACGAAACTAAACAAGTAAGTACTACTACTAGTCTACTAACTACTACTCTCTCTCTCTCTCTCTCTATATATATATATATATATATATATATATACTTTGTCTTCTTTTATTTGTTTCTAACTTTAAAAGATAAATTGATTAAAAACTTGAACATAAGGTTAGAGTGATTAATAAAGGTTAAGCTAAAAGTTAAAAACATGAATAATAATTAAGCACTTAAGGGACATTAAGACAATTTTAACAACTTTTGTGGCAAAATAATTCTTTGGCAAATTTCTGTTCCTAATTTTTTATGCATGAATAACTATTTTAAATGATGTATTATGTACCCAAAGATAAACTTATATGGCACTTATGTTTAATTGGTGTGGTTGATATTTTGTTTATAATTAATTACAACAGAAATATCCAAGACAAGAAATAAAATAATTCATATTCCACTCAACCTTGGTGTTTTTTAATTTTTACGACAACTTTTTTTTTTCTTGTAAAAGCATAATTTAATATGAAGACATTTAAGTTTCTTAAGTTTTTTTTTTTTGTCCCCTGAGCTTTTTATTGTGTCAGTAATTTTGTTAAAACTGCTGGAGAACATCAGGTTTATAAAAATGCAAGTTTCCACAAATCAGTATGTAGATATGTATAGTTCTTTAAAGACAGAGAAAGTACATATTCTTTGCAGTTTTGGCTAAACACAAACATGATTAAGTTTATTGTTTCAGTCATTAACACTAATAACAGTAGTTAGTTAAACGACTAGAACCATATTAAATTAAGTTTAACATTATTAACTGTCAGAATAAGTTATATTTCAGGAAACATTTTTTTTTTTGTTTTAAATGGCCCACCCATAACCTTCAAAGTAGTGTGATTAACAGATACATACTCCTAAAGTCAAACTTTCGTTAACATTTTGGTCTACAGACTAGTTTAAGCCATGCATATTGACAATACATTACATGTAAACATTTCATATACTACGATTTCAGTCATCTTAGTTTATGTTCGTGATGATGTCAAGGTAACCTGATGGACCGTTATCACTGTACAAATGGTAAATAACAAATACGTTTTTAGTTACCAATAGCTATGTGCAGGTTACTCTCCGTGTAGCTTTGCGATAAAATTCTAAAACAAGCACCTGTAATGTGTCGTTTCTTTAAAGGTTTATTGTTTTAAGATTATTTAGCTGATGTGAATAGTTTTTGTATGCTGGTCGATTTGACTACTTTGCATTAATTTCGATGTTGCATGCATGTATAAAAATATTTGAAGCAAATTTTTGTTTCTCGAAGAACGTTATATGATATTCGATTAGCGGGATTCACAAAACTAGTTTGCCTTGACGTAAACAGTTGTTCTTGCGCCGATCAGATATCAAGGTTATTTGAACACCATGTTAAAGGAAAACTTTAATATACATACATTTCACCAATGCGTTATCGTAAAAAAAAAAAAAAGTGCCGTCATTCTTTTATTCATCATTAAACAACTCCCAAAGCTTTGTTCAGCATTTATGAGACTTCTTATTCGTGGATCAATAGCAGGAAGCTTAATCACGAGATGTACAGAAGCACTTAAGTAATGATGTTAAAAAGAGTGTCGTAATAATGAACATATTTCACTATATTCGTTAAGATCCAATTCTGCATTTCAATTATTATTTCTCGATTCGTAGTCGTCTCTCTCTCACCCACCTCCCCTTCCCTAGTATTACGCTATTGTTTACCAGTACTGCTGTTTTTTTATGCAATGTGGGTTGACCATTTCCTTTTTGTGTTACAAAATTTGTTTTATTTATTAAAAAATATGTATCATAATGCAACATGTATTAAAACTAACAAACATCTCTTATAGATGTATTAGGTTAAGTGTGAAAACAACTTTAAAGTTTTAAACTGTCAAAGTATTTGTATCAATTTTTGTTTCTCAGACCCATAACAAACTTAACAAAAAAGTACTTAAAAATCACAACCAAGATATAACGCACAAATACATGTAATTTGAATGTTATTTTATTCATTATACGTAGAGTAACTGAGAAGAATGTCTCACGCTCGGGAAACTTCTAAATACCTGCCGATTGCTCAAAACGTAAATTTTATTGTACTTTCATGATGATTAAACCTGCTGTTTTTTCATAAAAGTTATGTTAGATTAATTATAAAGTTTGTTTTGCCATTGTCATTAATATTGCACAAAAAGTTGACTAAAAACGTTTTATAAACATATCAATTTTATTTAATGAACTTCTCGCGTGTATAGGTTAATTAACCATTTCAGAGTTTTCACTTTAAGGAAGTATTATTTAACACACTTATTTTGCATAAACCACGTAAGTTATTAATTTTAAAAACTACATATGTACAAAAAAGTTCAAATACAACGTAACTTCCTTGAGCTATAAGAGTGAAGTAACATGTTAAACGTTGATTGTATTCGTACTTCAAATGTTGCACATGATCATGTCTCACTGATAGAGATGAAAGGTTTTTAAATGTATTATCCAATAAATAGCTTCATCCAGGGCCCGGTTGGTTAGGGCGCTCGACTCGTAATCTGTGGGTCGCGGGTTCGAATCCCCATCACACCAAACATGCTCGCCCATTCAGCCGTGGGGGCGTTATAAAGTGACGGTCAATCCGACTATTCGTTGGCGGTGGTTGATGATTACTAGCTTCCTTCCCTCTAGTCTTACAATGTTAAATTAGGGAGACGGCTAGCGCAGATAGCCCTCGTGTAGCTTTGCGCGAAATTCATGCTACTAAATTACATACATTTGATAAACCAGGCAAACAAGCTTTCACATATAAAACTCCTTAAAATATATAGAGTATAAGTCTGAAAATTCCATTCCAGGGGTTCTTCAACAAACAAAGTCTTCCATAACCTTAGGCCTGTATAACTGATGAGGTAATAATATTTGTTTGTTTG
>NW_013666298.1:14487-30641 GCF_000517525.1 Limulus polyphemus
CGAATAGTGGGATTGATCGTCACATTATAACGCCCCCACGGCTGAAAGGGCGAGTATGTTTGGTGTGACAGGGATTCGAACCCGCGAAACCTATTATGTAGCTTTGCGCTTATATTATGCAATCTGCAGCAGAAATAAATAATCAGCCAGTTATTATTAGCTTAGTTAATAGCATCATCATGTGACGACATTGGATATATTATATAATATTTTCCTTATTTTTTTAAAGTTAAAAAAGGAATTCTTTGTCATTTCCTCAGGTTCACTAATCTCCCTTCGAATAATCAGATAAGATCCATAGAATAACAGGAAGTTCAATAAGGAAATGTATCAAAGAGAAAATTGAATTCACTGACTCTGGCATAGTTTCATCCAAAGAAAGACATTGGACACAATGTAAAACACCTAGACTATATAAAAATTGGTAAATGCACCAGTGTAATCTCATTTCAAATGTTTTAATCACTGAAAGATTATGCCGAGTTTGAAATAACTTACGGCCTAGTTTGATCAGTTAAATGTGTAACATTAATAGTAAGAATGAATAAAGATACTGTTTTGGAACTTCGAACAAAGCTATACAAGGGCCGTCTGCGCACAGCCGTCTATAATCTGGAGCTGATAGATTAGCGGAAAGGCAGGTAGTCAGAAACACTGTCTACAAACTATTAGCCTGCTAATATCTGACCAAATAGCGCATTATTCCGTTTGGTGCAGATAGCCTTGTTCCTTTGCTCAAGAAAGCCCCAAATCAACACAGTCTAACCACTAGAGCAGAGGTTGGTTGTTTTTAGGAATCCTAAAAAAATTGTGGCCTGGTGGTTAGGGCTTTCGACTCGTAATATGAGGGTCGTGGGTTCGAATTCCCGTCATCAAATATGCTTGCCCTTTCAACCGCGAGGGCGTTATATCGTGACGGTTAATTCCACTATTCGTTCGTAAAAGAGTAACCCAAAAGTTGGTGATTGGTAGTGATGACTAGCTGCCTTCCCTCTAGTCTATCACTGCTAAATTAGGGACGTTAACGCAGATAGCCTTCGTGTAGCTTTGCGGGGAATTTAAAACAAAACAAAAAACCTGAAAAATCAATGTAAATTAATTAAGTAAAACTGAAACAACCTAATACTGACATTTGCTAATATTTCTGGTATGCTTTCTTCTACATTCGAGCATAAGTGTATTACTTGTGTTAATCATAAAACGTAACTTAATATGAACAACGTAAAATTAATAGAATCCATTAATAACGAGATGCATACGCAAAATTATCCATGAAAGTTAGAATTATACAAAACCAGATATATTCTTCTTTTGCTTATACCCTCTTGTTGAATGAAACAATCAACATTTAGAGGTCGTTAACAGGTCTTTTTGTTTCATGTCGTGCCACGTGTCTAGGAAGTGCTTTAAAACATTTACAGCATCCATTGTTTACACAAAGCAATTGTTTGTTACATACCGGAAACTTGATTGTATTCATACATGTGATAATATATTATTTTTTTAAAACACCAATCATATTTTCACTAAAGAATAAAAAATAAAGCTTGATTTCAATTTGTTTGTTCGTTTTTTAGCACAAAGATACGGTTGGTTTACCTGCGGCGTGTCTGCCGAGTGTAAAGATTGACCCCTAATTTAAACGTTATAAGCCCTCTTATCTCTAAAGGCACGGAACCACATTTTAAATTTAAGTTGGATACATAAATGTATACTTTTACACATTCGATGTGATGTTTTTATAACGTCATGGAAGGTTTATGGTTACCACTGGGTGCTTAAAAGATTCGGGGCCTATACACACGGGGATTTTCGGCGTTTCTGTAAAATACTGATCGTAGTTTTCTATTCTGTATTTTCAAGACACCAACCGGGTATTCGAGGCATGGGCTCGGGTGCTAGTGCCTTGTGACGCTCCTTATAGTTACATGCACATTTAACCAGAAAAAATCGATAATTTTATTACTATAGTAAAATTGTATCCCTGTTTAAATTTTTCTAAAATTGAAATTTCTAATAAACGTATTAAAAATTAAAAAAATAATACAAAACAATCGTCAGAAAAATATGCAATGATATTAGAAAAAAACATTTATAATTTAGACAGCTAATTTCACAATTAGCTTTTACTGTTTTAAAAATATATATAAACATATACAGCCTTAAAATATTTCTTCAATTTATTTGGCACCTAGTGTATCGTTACATAAAGTTTTGCACACATCATACACAAGGTTAGAACGCTATAAATAGGCAATATGATAAAACAGTTGGTGCTGAATAGCCTTACTATATAATAAAACAAGTGAAACTTAAAACTGACGGTGCTATGTGCAAAATATTCATTTTCCTTTATGATAAATAAATAGGAGACACCTGGCTATTGACAACGAATATGTTAAGTAACGATCTATGTTGCCTGAGGAGTAGGAAATAAAAACTTTAACGATTTTTTCTTTATTTTAAACACTGCAAAAACATTCTGAGTACATGAGTTATGGTGTTTTTCACGAGAATAACTTTTCACACGTAACGCACCTTGCTATACGTAATATCATAAAGAGTTCATTATTATGGTAATCATTTTGCAACTTTCTTGTTGATGTGACATTCTTTCATTGCGTAACATGTACTTGTTTCAAATGATCCGCAAACTACACATGTTGATCAAGCTGTTGATGAACGGATACGTCTCATAATCAAACATGACAATTTTCAGAATAGATGTTTATGGTATATCATCAGTTAGTTGGGTGAATTACATTAGTTTGGTCTTTGAGACGAATGGCCTGCAGGAATGCTTTCCGAAAGTCGAGTGAAAACAGCGTGTAAATTACGAAGGTAATAGCGTTATTGGTCAGTTCGAGAGAATTTGCGATTGTCCGAAACAACTGAAAAGCGAATACTTTATTGAACTGGTCACTGATGATTAACGAAAGGACAGCTGATGGCGTAGTGCAAATGATATACAGCAACGAGGTTCCTCCCAGAAGGAAAAAAAGTCTTCTTTCCTCTTCTTTCTGACGGTGATGACTTGCGCTGTTTTTCCTATTCGTTAATTCTGATCGTTTCTGGAGAAACTTTTTATAGCTGACAAGGATGAGAATATTTAACATTACCACCGCTGCAGTAGGTCCGACACGGAACAAGACCTCTAAAAACACCAAATAGATTTTGAAGTAGACTGAGTCGTGAGTATGGGAATCGTAGTGAAATGAATAGGACGTACCGTTGTCGTAATTTTCCAGTTTGTGGACAATCACCGAGTCGAAATAATAAGGAACGTGAAAGGCAACGGACACGAACGGCAGCATGATCACTACTGCCAACACCCTTTTGGAACTACTTTTCTGCGAATGGGCTGAAAAGGGTTTGCAGACAGAAATGTACCTTTCAATTGTTAGACCCACAACGTACAAAGTGCTGGCACCGATGAATGCGTTTATGATCCACAGTTCTAGGTGGGCATGATAAAAAACACTCACGGGGTTATTCCAGGTCCTAGTTTTCTTAGTCATGTGGATCATGAAGGGAATTATGAGAACAATAACAATCATGTCCGTTATCGCTCGAGCCCGAATGAACAAGTACGGAATTTTATGCATTTTTGGAGTTTGAGTTAAGGCAATTAGGTTACAAATATTGCTAATAAATCCTAAGGTTACTAACACTGGGAACAATATTCCGTAGACAATGCTGTTGAGATATGCAACATCATTAGCCAGGAGTGCAACATCATGAAAATGATCTAGAGAATGGTTGGAATTGTTTGTAACAAACACGCTATAGAAGAGGAACGTGTTCTGGAAAGTGAAATTAGTTTCGAAAGGCAAAGCGTCGTCGTCGTAATTTTCACGAATTTCAGCTTCGTCATAATGCCATCTTGTCGTTGAGACATGCATCATGCTCAGTGAGGCAGACGGAATGTCTTTCAGAGGAAGCTTTTGTAATTACAAAAGGAAACTTAAAAATTAATCTTAAAACAGTTATTCAATAGTCTGGTAAAAAAAGGAGGGTGTTATTATTAAAATTGGCCAGTTTTTTGTACTAAATGAAAGCTAAGCATCGAACAATTTAAAAAAGTGGTCATTATCACCAGAATATTAAAATTCACGTAAATAGTCTTGAATCACTTGATTCCGAGAAATTAGCACAATAAATAAACTTTTTAAGGAAAATGTTTTAGCTTACGTAAAATTTTAGACGGCATTCACTTCAGATAATTTACATTGCGCAGAATTCGAGAGTAAATCGTAAAGAATGGAATTACCTGATTTTTAACAATGATCATCTAGTGTAAGTGAATGGTTTAGTCGGTACTTTATACAGCATTTAAAAAACTCCCTCAGGAAACAGAAATACTAGTTCTCTTATCGTATATGCTATATACTGGGTCTGCAGCATCATTACTTGTATTTTTAAATTGCGACTGAGAACCACTGTAAATTCGCAGAATTTGTGTAGCAGGTGACCTATGCACGTGTACCAAACAAGCAGATGTAGAAACATCTGCCACTAAGACCTGTTGTTTTCATTGGACTAGACAAAGCCATACATTGGGTTTTCATATCTCATAAATAACACCAGCTTTTAAGCACGCCATGAAAGATGCAATAATTACGTCCGTAAATACGTTGAATTTGCATCAACAATGCTGTACCTACTTGTTCGAGACTTTATGGTGGACTCTGTAATCAAATAATGTTATTCCCGCTTTCATCCATCCACAGTTATTCAACCGTATGTGAACTAATGTATAACATTGCGATCGAAATCAGAGCGGAATTGAATTTATTTATTGTTTGTTTTAGAGCAAAGCTACATTAGCCTATCTGCTGTGTTCACTGCGAGGAATAGAATCCTGGATCTTATCTTTGTAAATTCGTAAACTCACCGCTGTCTCATCTGAAAACAAAATTGAATTTAAGTAGTGCACAGATTTTACGTATCGCTCTTGCAAAACAACGCTGGATTACTTTCAGACATAAAGTATATTTCATATCATTTGACCTAAAAATATAAGTATAACAACACAAATTTTCAGCAGTTTCGACTATAAAACTGTCAAGTTTATCATGTAAATAACTAACTTTACCTAACACAGGAATAAATGTCGTTTTGGAGTGAAAAAAGCACTTAAAAGTTGTTAAAATTTTTAATACTGAATATAAAAATAGCACGATTTCCAATCAAGTTAAATTTGTTATTGTATACATTTCTTGTTATAAGCATACTTTGAATCAGAAACTCCTGCAAGCGTTTCTTGTCACAGTCAGTATCAATACTTGCTCGTGCATTTCCCATTTCCAGATACTTCGAGGCGCTAATTTATAAGATTGTTCTGGTTGTTAAGGGTGTTCCTGCAAAGCTACACAGGCGCTATTTGCGCTAACCGTCCCTGATTTTGATCTAAAAGACTAGAAAGAAGGTCACTAGTACTTACCGCCAGTTCTTGTAGAATTTGACTGTCACTCTGATAATACACCAAGCCTTAAAGTGCGGATCTCGATTTAGCGGCAACGTGACACAAACCATATCTCAGATTCATAGTCTGCCACAGTGATCTCTTTGCCACATTCGGCCCAACTTGTAAGGTAATATTTCCTAAGGCACCTCTTGTATACTTGCTTATGCTGAGATTTACTCATTTACCTCCTGGTTTGTCTTCACTCCTTGTATTAACTTCAAAAGAACAACTAACTAGGTTTATTTCTGCACAACTATTTTTAATGTTAATTCTGAATAACAAATCCTCTCAAATTAAATGTATCAGTATGCACACATATCGATGATAATTGTGTTATTTCTCTGCCTTTGCTAGTATATAAACGATAAACAGGCCGTATGACGTGTCATTTCTGGATAGTATTTGTTTGTGCGGCACTTTGACGTTATTTTTACGTATCAATATTATTTATTCGTCGCTATGGCAACAAGAGTTTGTGTAAATGACGCAAACATATCCTGTTATATTTGTGGTAAGTTTATTGTAATAAAACAATGGCAAAACATTACAAAATTCGTCAAAAAAGCGTATTACGTGTATTTTTGAATAAAACTTGGGGACCAAGACAAATCATAGGATCCGCACAAAGTTTGCATTAAGAGTTGAGACAATGGACTAAAGGTATGAAAAAGTCTTTGCCTTTTGGAATTCCAGTGGTCCGGCGCGAGCCTAGAAACCAAGGAGATGACTGCTATTTTTGTTCATGTAACGTGCAAGGCTACAGCACTTGAAATAAAAATGAAATTTCTTATCCAAATCTGCTATAAGACCTGTTGCTCATGGATCTGATGTACCTGTACCTACTCCACCGCAGACTTGTGATACAGTTTCATCTGATTATTAATCTGATGTCAATAGAAATAATGATAGGGATTGTTTCCAACTGGAAACGTCTGGTGAACCACAACTTCTCACACAAGGCGAACTTAATGATTTAGGCCTCCAAAGGATCCTTCAGAGATTCTGGGGTCCAGACTTCGGGCTAAGAACTTACTTTCTCCAGAGACATCATTTTACTGGTTCAAAAATCGCGAAAAAGAGTTTATACCATACTTTTCGCAAGAAGGTTCACTGGTTTATTAAAACAATATTGCTGAATGGTAGGAATTGCTGTATATGAACCAAGTGAGTGGCAATTGTTCATTAACTCCTCCAAAAGAAGTCTAAAAAGTGTTCTCCTTCACAATGGTAACATATATGCATCTGTTCCTATTGCTCATCCGGTTCACTTGAAGGAAACCTAAGAAAATTTCGAACTTCTTAATAAGGTCAAATACAAAGAACATTGTTGGATACACTGTGAAGACTTAAAAGTCCTTTGTATGTTGTTGACTCAACAATCCAGTTATACAAATTTGCCTTGTTTTTTGTGTGAATAGGAAAGTAGAGAACAAAATCAGCACTGGATAAAGAAGCAATGGCCACGCAGAGTCAGCATGATACCAGGATCGAAAAACATTGAACGTGAAAGTTTGGTTAATATGAAGAAAGTCCTATTACCTCCACATGACATACAACTGGGCTTGATGAAGCAGTTTGTAAAGGCGTTAGACTAATATGGCGACTGTTTCAAGTATCTATGAGGGCAATTCCTAGCTCTTTCAGAAGCGAAACTTAGAGAAGGGATTTTTGTTGGGCCTCAGATTAGGAAACTAACTTCGAATGAACAGTTCGGAAGGACAATGAGGAAAGTTGAAAAAGAAGCATGGATTGCCTTTAAAGATGTTATTGACAAATTTTTAGGAAACAATAAGGACCCAAGTTACGAAAGTATTGTCAATAACATGCTCAATAAAGTCAAAGAGTTGGATTGTAATATGAGCTTGAAAGCTCATTTCTTACACTCATATAATGACTATTTCCACAAAAATCTCGGTGCCATCAGCGAAGAACAAGGGGAAAGGTTTCACATCAGGGGAAATGGAGATGAGGTATCAGGGAAGATGGAACATCAGCATGATGGCTGATTACTGCTGGTCATTGAAACGAGATGCTCCAGACGCAATATATAAAAGAAAGACCACAAGTGGTTTTGAGACTAAAAGACATAATTTCACACAAAAAATCGGGATGAATGAGGATGCATTTGATATCAATATTCTTCCTATTTCTTCAGTTTTTGCATTTTTTTAACAAACATAATCATAAAAAATGTTCTTTGTGGTAAACGGAATAATAATTTGATCTAAGTAAGTTTTTTTCCTTCCGAATTGTAAAAAACCTTACGTGATAGAAAAAAAAGAATATTATTTTCGAAATCTGGGCAGCTAGATTATGGAAAATCTGTTATTAAAACCAAAACGATTTTTATGAAGTTCGCAGGCCTGTGTAATTAGTTAAATTTCACAGCACCTTCACAAAAAGATCTTTTATGCCTTATCTTAATGCTTATTTTTATCTATAACAAATTAAGGAGTTATAAAATGTTAATAAATTTCACTTCAGTGTGAATGAAAGTCATTGTCATGTCACTGGTTCAAACTTAACACCAAATTGTTTTTTATTTAATTATTAAATTTAGAAGTTACTTACAATTACCAAAGTCATCACAAATGTACACACTGTATTCTAAGGAAAATAACGAAGTTATATGGTTTTTAACAGAAAAATAAAAAAAGATTGTTCTTTCATCTCATCATGAACTTTCTGATGAGTGTCCAAACCTATTAATGTTGTATTCAATCCTTGCTACATCCAAGTGTGTGGTATTTAGCACCCAAACAAGCTTTCTGTAGACACTAAAGATGACGATGATTTTTAAATACTTTAAGAATAAAAAATACAAATACAACTAGTTGTAATTTAACCATCAAACAGTATCACTTATAACTAAAAAAAGAACACATGTATATACACTAAGCACACAGCCTAGTAATAATTAAAGAAATGACTTGTTTCACAATGCAGTGGAGATATTGCTTTCTACTATGTAACGAATTTTTGTACATACGTTTGATTTGTTTTGAATATATTATTATGTAATAAATGTACCGTGTGCTGGCTGCTTATTTAGAAATTTATCGCCAACAAGTCAGACACCCAGGCCCTACAAAGGGGTGGGGGCAGTAAAATCACTCTTTTCCTGTTCGTTTGTTGGTTAAGAGAAGCCAAAACGGTGAGACTTACAAAAGGGACTGTTGTGTTGGAGTGAGTCAAAACAAGCTCTTTTTTGCACTCCAAGTTTTCTTATGGAAAAATATACTAGACAGTGTAGATTTACTGCTGGCAGCACAAATGTATCATTTCTTTGTTTGTAATCTGGCTGGAGTATCAAAAGAGGTTGGAAAAAGCTAAAAGATCGTATTCCAGCACATGAAAATTATGTGAGTCATATAGAAAACCATGTAGCATGGAGATGTACCCAAACAGCTGTGACTAGCAAAACCACAATGGATGATTATTGTAGCGTGAGCTAAATGCCAAATGTGCAAAATGGAAACAAATCCTTCAAAACATTTTGCATGTTCTTCTGTTTCTTTCCGAACGAGGTCTAGTTTTTTTTTTTTTTGATCAAATCAGTATATTGGCGACCATGCAAATGGAAACTTTTTGAGCATAATAGAGCTTCTCAGTGAATACAACTCTGTCTTGAAAACACATGCAACACAAGTTAAAAAATCTTAAAAAAGTCATCATCACATGCAAATGCACTACCTTTCACGAAGTATACAAAATGATTTTATTGAGCTTTGTGCGTCATTTGTTCAAGAAGCTATTTTGAAAGACAGGGGAAGTACTTTTCTGTAATTGTTGATTCAACACCAGATGTTTCACATAAAGAACAGACAACTGTAGTCATCCGGTATTTGTAAATAGAAGAAGAAATTGATGATGTGCCAAAGTGCACAATTCAAGAGAGATTCATTTCATTTGACAACTTCAACAACAACAACATCAGGAGAAGACATTGCAAACCGCATCTTAACTATTATTTAAGAATTGGAACTGGACTTCCAATTTTTCATTGGACAATGGTATGACAACTGAGCAAATATGGCGGGTAAATACAATGAAGCCCAAGCAGTTTTAATGGGGAAAAATGCCGTTATTTTCTCAAACTGCGTCAATCATACACTGAACCTCGTTCATGTTGATTCTGCTGCATCATGTAAGGAAGCAATAACTTTTTCGGAACCAGTAGTAATCCACAAAGGTGGGAAATTCTGAAGAAACATTTGCCAGTTTCATTGCATGGTTTATCAGATACGCGCTGGAGCACCAAAGTAAATGCTCTGAAGCCCATTGCAAACCATACCACAGAAGTGAGAGCTGCACTGGCTGAAGTTCAGTCTCTCAATCTCACCGCACAAGCCAAAACTGAAATTCATTGCATTGAAAAGTATTTGTCAACATTTGAGTGTTTAGTGATGGCAGCTGACAATGATTCATCAGACAAATCTCGTGATAGAATCTTGCACAGCTACGTTTCATCCTGAAAATAACAACATTGAGACTCTCATCAAAAATATTCAGCATTTTCGTGACCAGTGGGATGCAATCCTGATCGAGTGCAAACATGTTGCAGAAAGCATTGGTACTTCTCCAAAGTATTCCACAAAACGTACTTTCACAACTGAAAGGGAGACAGAAGAGTATTTTCAAAAGCACATGTTTTTTGTGCTCATTGATACTATTCAAAGTGGTTTGAACAGACGATTTGAGTCTTTAAGAAACATATGTTTCCTTTTCAGTTTTCTGTGAGATTTCAATACCCTAAGTGAAAATGAGATAAAATCATCCACCAAGAACTTCCAAAAAATTATTCAGGACATGTATATCAGGAGCTCATTGACAAAATGCTATTTCTTAAACGAATCTATGACACAAATTTCAAAAATTGTGGCGCTAGTCCAAATAAAATTTTGGAACGAATTCTAGAGTTGGGATTAGCCAAAGTGTTTCCAAACGTGACAATTGCAATATGAATATTTCTGTGTTTGCCTGCTTCCCTAACATCAGGAGAGCACTCCTTTAGTGTACTAAACCAAGTTAAAAACTATCATCGATCTACAATGGCACAAGAGCATCTCAATGGCCTAGCCATGCTCAATATTAATTGTGATATAGTATGGAAGCTAGATTTTTCTGCCCTAATTGAAAGCTTTGCGGAGAAAAAAATCATGAAAGGCCTTTTTGAAATAATGGTTTTAATAAAAACTCTAATGTCATAAACATACAATTATGTAATCATTATGTTTTTATTTGTATAATCTGAGTGACATTACTTATATACACTATAATATACAAACTAGTCGAATAAGAGTGCCTAAAGCTAAATAAAATTATAGTGTCATGCATTCTCCAAATAAAAAAAATACATGCCATTCTTTACATTAAAATATTTTTACTCCTCTTCCCAAACAACGAGGGGGCCTCACAATGTGAAATGGTCCAGGCCTCATCTGAGCTCTCGGATCACCCAACAGAAAGATGAAGGACCCAAGAATGACAATGGGGTCGGGGCCAGCCGACCTAAGCTGCTTAAATTTGATGAACAGAAAGATGACATGGATATTTTCCTGTAGTAATATGAAAGGTTTGCCCAAAATCAGAACTGGGACAAAGGTGACTGTGCAGTCTGTCTCAGCCTCCTTCTCACATGAAAAACCTACAAGTATATGCGGGCATGACGTCACGTCTATGGTGATACTTCACAAGATAAACTAATATGGACAAGTGTGAAAATAGTTTTGAAGGACTGGCAGTTCTACTAATACGTGAACAGTTCATGATCATGTGCTCCACTGATATGTCACTGTTCCTAAAGGAAAGGGCACCAAAAGATGTGGACGAGATGATTAAGCTGGCAGAACAGTATATGGAAGCCCATGGAGGAAGTATAACTGGCAAATCCAAGAATAACCAGAATAATTGCTGGCTGACCAGAAACAGGATACCACCAATGGTGAAAAGAACTAAAAAGACAAAAAGGAAGAAGATATGCTATGTTTGTTATAAATTGGGGCACATTATGAACGAGTGCAAGTCTGTTACCAACAAGCAACAGTAGAAATTTAAACATAAAGCAGCTGGAGCTACCTACAAAGATGGTGCTGGCAAGAAACAAGAAAAGAGTGGCTGTTACCATGTATGCTGCTTCCAGAAGAAAAATAAAAGAAACAACACATCAGATTCTCCATGAGAAGGAAGTGCTGTCTCCATGATCAAACAGTGCATGACTAATATTTCAAGTTAGCAAATGTATCAACAGTGCTAGTAGTGATTAGAGCATGTGACAAACATTGAGATGCCAACAAATCACAACATGCCAATAGGTGAAGGCTACATTGTGGACAAGAAAGTGAAGGTCCTACGCATCCCTGTGTGTATCAGTGAGAATCAGTTTAGTATCTAATGACTAGGTGACAGGCAAGGTACATTTGTGTGTGTTGATTGATGGAACAAGGAGAAAGTTCCCATAGGAAGAATAAAGGTGGACACTCCATACTACGTGAGAGACCTTGAGGCTATGTGTATGAAGACACCCAATTATGACCCAGCTATGATCAATATACCAGGCAGAAAAAAGGAGTGATGAAACATCTGCAGCCACCACTAGAGCTCAAGAAAAGAAAAGCAAGCAAGCAAGACATCAAGCCCCTACAAGTCTCAAAAGGTGACATCCTGAATGTAGGTTTATGGGAACTGAAGGACACACAGAAGAAAGACTCTTCATTGCAGAAACTTTGGGACAGCGCCCTGGAGAAAGTCAAACATAAGACAAATGGGAAAGGGACTAACAGAATAGAGTATCCAAAGGGAATGCTACACCAGATCTACTGGGGAAGTTAAACAGATCATTCTACTAACAGAATACTGGACTCAAGTGATAAAGTTGGCTCATGAGTCGATTGTGGGAGGATACCTAGGAGCAAAGACGATAAGAATCATCAGCAACTTCCATTCTCCAGGTCATTTGACATCTGCCAAAAGACAATACTTAGAAGGAAGGTAGCCAAGGTGCTATTGGGTGAGATGTCTCTCATACAAAAGCCATTCAGCAGAGTAGTTTTGTACTTGATCAGATCACTAGCACCTGTATCTTGACAAGGGCAACTGGTACATGCTGACAGTAGTCGACTATGCAACATGTTACCCAGAAGCCATAGCACTGCCAAAGATAGAGCAGTGAGAGAGTACCAGAAGCCCTCCTGGAAGTGTTCTGCTGAGTAGGCTTCCCAAAAGTGATGGATGGACACAGTTTACCTCAGAATTAATGCAAAAGGTGTGCAGACTCATCAGCAATAGGCAACTCTTTACCACCCTATAAACCCCAGATGTAATGGACCTTGTGAGAGAGTCAATGGAGTCTTAGAGAGTATGCTGAATAAAATGTGCCAAGAGAGACCACGTGACTGGAACAGGTTTCTGCAGGCAGTATTATTTGCTTATCAAGAAGCCCCACAAACAAGCAGAAGATTTTCACCCTTCAAGTTGCTGTATGGAAAAACAGTATGTTTTCCAATGCAGATATTGAAAAAGCTGTGGACAGAAGAAGAGTTAGAAGTGAGGAACACATACCAGTATGTATTAGGCCTCAGAAACCAACTGGAGTAGACCTGTCAACTCCATCGAGATAGCTTGTATACAGCTCAAGGCAGTCAGAAGCACTTCTATGACAAAAAGGCCAAGAATTGACATCTCAAGGTCAGACAGAAGGTCTTGGTTTTATTACCTACAGATAACAACAAACTCACCTTGTAGTGGAAAGAACCTTTTGAGGTGCAGGAAGTGGTCAATAAAATGTATTATAACATGGTTGGGCAACCAAATTTTTTTCCTGACCATGGATGTGGTCAGTCGATCATAGAAATGGCCACACTATTAATAAAACATAAAATTTTTGCTACATAAATTTATTTCAGGATTCTAATGACAGTCATTGTCAATTATAAACACAATGCAAAATTACAACAAAATACTTTTTCAAAATTACAAAAGCGTGAAATTTCAATGAGAGATTTGGCATTTTTTTTTTTGACCAGCTAAAAAACACACTATCGATGACTCTACGAGATGGCCACACATGGCCATTGGCCAATGGGCTGCCCCGACAGGGACTATAAGGTGAGAGTGGATGTAAAGACCAACAAGTCATCTCCATCTTAAATGAGGAATTTCAAAAGAATATTATGCTTTACATTAGGGCATACTACCCACCAACTACTGAACAGCACATCAAGGAAATGGAACTTATCACTTAAGGGCAGTCAGCAAATCTGCTGAATACAAGAAAAAATAGTAACAGCATCAATTTTGTCTAATGTTATCAAGCTTACCAATAAGAATTAGTAATGCTGCCTTCTCCATTACACTTTACAAAGCATGCTTGCATTCCATACACAATTATGAGAAACACATACAAGGGTGTTATAATAAGTAATGTAGTAATAAAATATTATGACCTAAAAATTGCTGTGAAGATTCAAGATGTATGACAAGTGCTTATCTTAAATGTCTTTATATATACACGAGTAAATTTACTTAATGAAGCCAATTAGTTAATCTAGCTTCCCAAGTCTGTTTTAAATGTTTCACCAAATGTATTTATAAATTATATGTTCAGATATATTTTTGTGCATGCTCATTTTAACCTGATCACCAAATGATGAAGTGTTCAATTTGTCACATGTAAACAAATGTTAATATGAAATTAGTATCATCCATTTCAGTAGATAAATATACCTATTATTTGTGTTTGTATATATTGTAGTCACTGTATATTTTGACCAGTAAAAGAAAATTTGAAAACTGCAATAATTAAAGCAGTATTGTTTCTTAAGTGATCAGATAAATCAAGTCATTGAAAATAAGTAAATGTTTTGTGCATTTCTTTTCCTCGCCAAAATGTAGAAGTCTAATCTATTCTTTGATTCATTACTTCTGCAGCTACAGCCTAGTTTCACTGAATTCACAGCTTATTGTTTAGAAGGGCGAGTCAAATAAAGTAGGCCTCATATAGTTGCTGAATGTAAGCATTGTTTGGTTTTGATGTATAGTCCTTTACTCCCCACTAATAACCTAAAATACTTCAGATGTTTGAATAACATGGTAATTTATTTTTGTTAATTTCTTTTCCTCACCAAAACATGTATTTCAGTGAAGAAAAGATGATGTAGAGGCCTAATTTATTTTTTGATTTGCTAATTCTGCTGGAGCAGACTAGTTTCACTGAACTCACAGCTCACCAGTACTGCATGTCACATTATCCAAATGCCTAAATTATTTTAGGTTATTAGTGGCAAGTAGAGAACGCTACATAACAACCAAACAAAATGTAAATGTTTTGTTACTTACATATCATACTTTTGTATTCTTAAGCACATTTATTATCTATAATGTTCCTGAAATGGAAAAAAATAAGTAAAAGTTCACTTTGAAATTCAGAAATTTTTCAAATACTTACACTCTTAATATATGCAACACATTTATTAAAAGCAGATACAAGTAAGAAAAAAATATAAATATTAATTTTATTATTGGTGTATTAGGCAATACACATGATCTAAAGCTTTTTAAAGTATTTTTTCTAATAATCACTGGTTTATACTTGTGAGGTAACAATTTTGAAGATTGGATTTGTTCAAGCATTTACTTATACATATCACAAAGTAATATTAAACAATTAAATTACAGAACTAGAAATAACATCACATTCTTAATTGACATTCGCAATAGTTTTAAAGAATTTAGGTGGAATGTTAAGAATGACATTGTCTGGTAGTATGTCAGCTGTTTCAAATACTTTGTCCACGATAAAGCTGCAAGTTGTGTGTGTTTTAGTTTTTATTCTACTAATTTCTGTTACTTGTTTGAGTATCAGTTATATATACTATTGCTGACCAACAGAGAACAGTTTGATATGTTTATTTTAGAGTTAATTAGTTACATTACTACTTAACTATCGTGTTAGGTTAGCAATGATTTAAGTGATTACCTTTGACAGTTTTCTTGCTACTGTAGACCATGTTTCTTCTTTTGACCACATAAAACAGTACCTTGTTTAATATATCTTCATGTGCTGTTGAGATGGGGGGTCTAAAATCCTCACTTTTACAATGTTCAGAACAAACTCTGCTTTCTTTTGTCTGCTGAAAATCCATCTTTCAAATTTGTGTCAGCCACAATGCTCACTTGGTGTTATTCCTTGTGTTACGTTTCTGTTCGTTTGTTAATTTACCGTAAAAATTCTTTCATTCAGCGATACAAGTCCTTTCTTAAATAAAACTAGTTTATTCTTTCTCAATACAACTTTGCAATACACTTAATTTCCACAGTCATTTTAACTTCAACACGCGCTATAATTCACGATTCACGCACATTACTTACGACTTGACTCTATTATCTGCCTCTACATCTCTCTATCTGCTAATTATTTGCTGAGCTTATATACTAAAATAGAGGGCGTCTGGCAAACACTCGGGCCTTCATATCCTTCTTGAAACTCGTCACGTGTTACCAGAGTCACGTGACTTCCGCTGTCGTAAGACTGCCCCTTCCTTAGTATTGTTCGTCCCGAACAATAGCCAGTTACATTAAACCAATAGATAATTAACAATAACTTGACTAAATGTACAGAATTTACGAACACAAAATTACAATTAAACAAAGTCTCTTAATTTTACTGGACGTATCTTCTTCCATACTG
>NW_013666298.1:31627-48553 GCF_000517525.1 Limulus polyphemus
AGCCGAAGCTACACTTGTAGCTTCCTGATTTGGTATTGCATATGCCTCAGGCCACTTGGTGAAATAATCCACCACCACAAAATTTACCCGTTTCCAGCACGAGTTTGGGGCAAAGGACCAGCAATGTCAATGTCTACTCTTTCCATTGGTGCGCCCATTTGATGTAACTTCATTTGAGCACATCCTTTGTGCTTGGGTCCCCTTTTAGCACAACATGTACTGCAGGTCCTGCACCATTCTTCCACATCTTCTGTCTGTCCTTTAAGCCCATGAGATCTATAGTTACCCACACTGGTCCCCACAACCTTGCATAATGTCCTGTCACACCACAGAGCTTCTGTATGGGCTTCTGGTACTCGTTTGTGATCCAGCACCTTGATACTCACAAGGGTTTGCTGAGATGCAGAATCTATGACAAAGTTGCACCTTTGGCCATCCAGCTTTCCTGTTACGTAGACACTATGTGTGCTTGGCATTTTATACCTAGCTGTTGGGACTTTCATGATGGGGGTTGGTGGGCGTCCCTCAACACAAACCTCTACTGGTTTCCCCGAGGCTGACTTACTGGTAGTAATCTTCTTACACTGGCTCCTCATATGTCCTTGCTCTCCACAGTTCCAACAACCTTTCTGGGTAGCAGCCTTTCCTGCCGTGACATCTACCCTGTGTTGAAGTTTCCAGCTTTGAGCTTTCTTGTGCCCAGGTTTGTTACAGTGCCAGCAAAGTCCTTCACACCTCTCTGAAAGCTGGCCTTTTCTGGCCTTGAATCCTGATGACTGTATCAACCTTGGTACCTCTGTGCTGGACTTAACATAAGATTCGAATTCAAGAGCTCTGGCCATTGCATCCTGCATAGTAGAGGGATGTGCTTGCTTTACTTGTATCTTCAGTTGTGGACTGCCCAAGGCATCTACAAACTGATCCTTCAACAACAACTTGAGGACATCGGGTGGTGCAGTTGGTTAGGCCTTGTGTGCCATACTTTCCAAGTCCTGTGCCAGTTCTTGCAGGCTCTCCCCTTTAGCACGGACTCTCGTCCTAAACCTAGCCCTGATTTTCAGTTCCATACCTGAGTTCTAGAGCAGCTACCAGTGCTCTATAGTTGTGCCTGTCGTCTGCTGACAGCTGTCCAAGTATTTCCAGTGGTTGTCCCTTCAGGCTTGTTTCCAGGTACACTGCTTTCTGCTCCTCTGTCCATCCATTCATTTCTGCCAGTAGCTTAAATTGTGCTCTATGTGCTTCCCATGGTGCCTTCTCATCGAATTCCTGTGGCTTCCTTCGTATTAGATCACCCCCTATTGCTGACATTCCTGTCTGGAATGTGACTTCTGACAGGATTGAAGATGTCTGCATTAGGGTTTAGCTGCAGGGTCTGGAAGGGGCTTCCTGTTCTCTGAGGCTGATGGCTAATATATCCTACTTGTGTAAAAGACATTAAATCATCCTTTAATGTATTTAAATCACTTTGAAATTTACTAATGTTTTTCCATTTGTACTTCTTGTTCCAGTTGCCACTGCTGTAGTCTCTCTTCTTGTTTATTTTCTCGTTTCTTTTTTTTCCTCCAACAGCTGTTGTAATCTCTCTTCTAGTTTCTTTTCTCGTTCTTCTTGTTTCTTTTCTTTTTCCTCCAACAACTGCTGTAATCTCTCTTGTTTATTTTGCTGTTCGAGCTGCCACTGTTGCAGGTTTTCTTGCCACTTCTGTAATCTCTCTTCTTGTTTCTTTTCTCGTTCTTCTTGCTTATTTTATTGCTGCCATCAAATCTAAGCTGTTGTTTGATTTGCCACTTCTCGTTTACATTTTTTTTCCATCCCACTCTCTGACACCAATTTGTTACGTCTGTTCATTTGTTAATTTCCCGTAAATATGATTTCCGAGGAACTTCAGCAATACAAGTCCTTTCTTAAATAAAACTAGTTTATTCTTTCTCAATACAACTTTGCAACACACTTAATTTCCACAGTCACACGCTATAATTCACAACGATTCACGCACTTTACTTACGACTTGACTCGATTATCTGTCTCTATATCTCTCTATCTGCAAATTATTTGCTGGGCTTATATACTAAAATAGAGGATGTCTGGCAAACACTCGGACCTTCACGATCCTTCTAGAAACTCATCACGTGTTACCAGCATCACGTGACTTCCGCTATCATAATACTTGGAAACTTTGCCATGTTGTGGACAAGTTAGGCCTTATTCATCAAGATTTGTATTCAAAAAGTGAAAGAGAATCAGAAAAATTAATCATATTAAACTACATATACATCATGAAGATGATTCTGGGTTTGGTTATAAAGAATAAAATATAAATTTCTTGCAAGAAACATTCAAACACAGATAATACAAAAATTCTAAGCTTCACAGTAATACATTTTACCCAAGTTATAACTTACAGTACTACCCCACCCGACAATCGCCAATAAAAGTGCTATAGTAGTTGTTAAACAACAGCCATATTCTTTTTCAAAGAGGCAGTGTTGACAGGAATGGAAAGCCGGTGAATTCTGGAGGTTATAATTCTTTGTTTTAAAATTCAGGAACTTTGGAATAATGTTACATAACTTGCATGTTGTATGGAAAAGTATTCTTTGTTAAAAGTAAATTTGTTCTAAACCTTCAGAATAAAACCTATATCACTTGCTCAAATTCTCTCTACATAACTTCTAAAATTACATTCATAAAAAATACCTCAATGAACAATGGAAATTCCTTACATTACCTGGAAAAGTTAATAAACAAGATCAGGAGCTGGATTCGAAAGTTTAGATAGATCTAAACATTCAAAAGGTCATCAGACAGCATTCAAACACTGTTAACTTTTTTCTTGTTAACAGAAATTGTTTGAATAATAATCAAATGTTAAATGCCACTCACATAAAAAATGACCTTTTGATTTATATAATGCCCATTACTTAAACAAAAGTTCTTGTATAAAAAAAACATCCCCACCAAAACTGTACATTTCAGTCCCTTCCATACATTGGAGCAGACCATTTTGGTGGTGTATGTTTAGTTGCTACATGAATGCCTCGAGTGCAAGACATGTTATGGTAGAGTAAGTATGAAAGAAAATAAACATCAACAATGTTAATGTTGAAATACGATTACTGATGTAATTCTAAACTTCCCCAGGCATATGTTTAATGAACCAACAATGTTGTTAAACAAATGTGACTGACTGTTTTGCTGTTTATTAGGTATGTTTAATTAATCAAAGTTTTATGTTAAAGATATTGTGACTGTTAATCCTTTATCATCTCCACCTGTACATTTATACATGCTAGACATAATCTCCATCTATACATTTAAGCCAATCACAATTAAGCTCAAACATGTATCCAAGCTGCAAAAAGAGTTTGTTGATTCTGGATCAGCCTCATCAGCCATCACAGGACTCACAAATAACATCATCATGGAAAACTAACATCCTCAACTACAAAGGAAGGATTACCACCAGCAAGTAGTTATGGTAATATTATCATTAAAATATGAAAATAAGTACTATTAAGTTTCAAACCTTTGTTTGGTAATGTATTTTAAACCCTTGCAGGTCAAAACCTACCCTTCATTAAAGTCCTACCCAACAAAATAGTATCCAGTAAGAAATCATACACTGTCAGTACATTCACCCTCACCTTTATAATAAACACAGAAGTATTGTTAGAAGTTATCTACAGATGCTAATTAAAACATTTTACATACAAATTAAGCTATGATTAATTTTGAAGACTTCAAAATTCACAACTTGTTTCAAAATAAAGAACTGCTTTACCTTCAGGAGTAATTAAAAATCCACACCTATGATCATATGGGAGTATGAAGCAGAACTGGAAAATGTTGTGAAATATCTGAAGATTATTAAATATGTTTTGCCATTGTTTTTCATCTTTTTTAATAAAACTCCTATGTCACTTATTTTTGAAAATATAATCAATATGTACACAGAAATGTCCAGTTCCGGGAGTGAGCAGATATTGTAGGCCTTCTAGGGGAATATGGCAGCATTAAACAGTGCCTTAAATCCCCAATGAGACAATTGTTTGGATTGTGCTTGCTATTGCTACCATGATCACATGTGGGAAACAGTGTAAAACAACAGGTGGGTGTGATGTTTATTTAAACTACATAACACTTTAATACTTGAGGAAAATGATACTACATGTTCAAGCTAGCAGAAAGCACCAATGATGATGCAATATATATTACAAGTGATGTGTGAGCAAGCAGTATATTGCAAGATAATCTGTTGATGGAAATGCTATCCAATTACCTGATTTATTGGAAAATTAATATCTGATCAGAGTGGATTTCACTAGATAGTGCAATATCTGAACCAAATCTGATACTTGTACCATCTACAATTCTGAAATATTAAATCTATTAACAGTGTATAGCCTAAAACCAGTCTACACCAAGAGAAAACAATATTTTAAATTGTCTTTTCATATTGAAAAGAATCGATTCCAAGAATTTTAATTTTTTTAGCACTGTTTCTTTTTTTTTTTCCAAACAACTATCATAGATGTGATAATACACAAGTTTGCATAACAGATATTCTTTTATTGCAAAACTCTGTTTTACACGATGTCTGTCTAAAAATTTGTTACACTTGAAAACTTACTAAAAAGTTACTAAGTTTCAGTAAAATTAATCAGTTTCAAACCATTTGGTTTATATCATATTACAAAGTAGGTTCTGTACAATTCAATTAAACATATTCCAATTGCTCAGAAGCCTTTTCGTAACAAACAAAAACTAATTATTACCATGTTTAATCATTTCTTTGGTGGAAATAAATACACAAAATATACTTCAGGTTGGTCATTTTATTTTAAAACACACAACAGAAGTTTTCTTCAAGCTACAGCATCCTCCCACCCCCCAAAAATGTCACATGGCATTAAACTAAAAACTTTAAGACTTAAGGATATAACATTAAGCTGACTGTAACTCAGGAATTCCATTACAGGTTGGAATGCTCAACCACAATACACATACATGATAACACTTCTGGTGCCTCTAATAAGCACCCCTAGAAAATCCTCTGCCTTCAGGTGGTCCACCTGGAAATCCACTTCCTTGAAAAGATGAGCCACCTCTGTATCCACCTGAGCCACCTCTGTATCCACCTGAGCCACCCCTATATCCACCTGAACCACCCCTATATCCACCTGAACTGCCCCTATATCCACCTGAGCTGCCCCTATATCCACCTGAGCTGCCCCTATATCCCCCTGAGCCACCCCTATTCCCACCTCTGAAATCTCCCCTATATCCACCTCTGAAATCTCCCCTATATCCACCTCTGAAGTCTCCTCTATATCCACCTCCTCTGCCCAAGCCAGCACTTAGCCTTGGTGCCTTACGAGGAGGTCCGCTACAAAGGTAAATAAAAAAGGTGCATTAGTAAGAGTACATAAATACACAGGTGTGACTTGCAAAAATACTAAAATTCAAAAGTTTATGGGTTCCTATGTTATATGATTTATTGACATTTTGTACAGAAATTTCTGATGAAAGAATTCTCACAAGAACTGCTCCACCTTTCATTTCAGCAATTTTTCTGTTTCACAAAGTATAGACAATACTTCCCTCCATTAACAGCAAAAAATGTGTTACCTAAGCTATGCTTAAACCGGTGAGTTTTGTTTATATTAAAGATTGTTAAAATATCATTAAAATAATTCTGTATCCAAAACATAGAGCTCTCTCTAACTCACTACATGTATGCAATCTCACACACCCCCCTCACACACACAAAAAATATATATATATACATATATTATTTTACAAATAATTAGCTATATTAACACACACACACTTTTAATACAGAATTTAATAGTAAATATTAATTCCAAGTGTTTATATATTAACTGCTTTATAATTTTAGTCACTCTGGAGAGTGATTTTTAGCATGGACAACCACCACAAGAGTAGACTACAATACTATTGACAAATGGAACTTTTACTTCATTCTTATTTTTCCTAGGTAATTGAATAAATAATGAAATAGGGAAATTAATAAGTTACACAAGTTTTTAGTTTTGATATTTCTAAGACTTGGTGAAACAACACCTTTTAACTTACTCAGAGCCATATTCTCCATCATCTAACAAGTCAAATTTTCCAGCATCCATCCGACATAACTTACGAACCACATCAACCAATTTACTGTTAAGTGGACCCAGTTCAGTGAGAGACTCTGGATCTGAAGCATAATGCATAATAAGGTTTTCTATTGCGGGCTGTAGAGCAACAATCATTGCTGCTACATGAGGTTGGATCTTGATATTTATCCTGTTAAAAAAAACCTTTTTAGAATTATAGAAGCTATGGTTCTAATATACAGAAATATTTTTCTAACCCTGTAGTTACTGTTAGACATTTTAACACTTATCTAGAGTGTGGTGTCCTTACCACACATCAAACTTACCTTCCACTACCTCACACAGGTGAATAAATCATCACAAAGTTCATTTGTAAGGTATATAAAGTTTTTTACTTGTTTGTTATTAAGCATAAAGCTACACAATAGGCCATCTGTGCTGTGACAACTGTGAGTATTAAAACCCTATTTTTAGCATTATAAGCCCTCAAACTTATTAATTTCTGTTGTACATATTGGTGTATAAAACTGACATTTTAATACTAGTAATAAACGACCTTATAATACCAAATTTCTTATTTTCTTTTAACTGAACATTCAACATTTCACTTTACAGCATCTTCAGGAGCATTTCACTAAACACAGATTAAATAAATGTATTTAGGTTGGGCTTTAAAAAATTCATATAATTAAATTTTTTTAAAAGTTTTGTGATACTTTTCTGAAAAATCATTAAAAAACTTCTTTTGTCTTAGACTTTTCAACTTTTCCTGTTGTTGATTGATTTTCATTAACACTTATCATTTGGAACATTTGTTCCCCAATTTGCTAGCTATAAATCATAAAAAAAAAACAATGCATAAATAAAGATTTATCATTGACCTAAAAACTGACCTTTCAAAATGATGTCAGGTCAGGGTAGGTAACAATATTTTTGGTCGAAAACAATTTGGATCTAAAAAATACACTTTATTTTCAGTAAATTATAAATTATTTTACTTATGGGCATTGTTTGAATATCATAAACTTAAAAATAATATTCAATACAAAAGGATGTGAGTCATCAGAATATTTTTTTGTTGCTTTAGTACTCTCTACACCTAGTAAAACTTACCTAATGTCTTGTCATAGAAGAAAATTACAATAACTGTCATACATAATAATTATTATGAGAACAATTTCAGAAATGAAAAGAAAGTTCAAAGAAACAATAAAAAATTCCCAGATCTGTGGTTTGATCACAAGTCTTCACACTAAATTTCATCGTTCTTCTCTGCAAGAGCTACATCTAATCTCTTTCTTATAAAAACCATGATTTACTTCTCACACCACTTTATTTACTTTACACTGTTTATAATCTGCTGAGTTTCATTAGTGATTGTTCAGATCACCTGTTGTGACATCATAAAATTATACCAACAAAGGTTGTATTACTGCAAACACAAGCACATTACTGTTGGAGCCAGGTAAACATGAATTGCTTGAGTCTAACAACCAGTAAAATGTTATTTGGGGAAAATAATTACTTCAATAAGCAGTGAACAGAAGGGGGGGGGACACTATAAAATTTAGGAGGAAGTGGACACTACAAAACATTAACTTTCACTCGTCAACTCAAGACTAATAACTCAAAAAGACAAACTCAAATTATGGATAAGCCCTCAAATAAAATGAACTGGTTCAGAAAATTCATGTACCAGCTTGGAGATTGTCAGAAAATGCAACAAAAAGTAAGTGTATACTTATTATTGTGGATTTTTTGTTCATGATTATGTTTTATGATTTATTTACGGATTTGATCAGAAATGAATTCTTTAGTTCATTTTTTTAGGCAACTAATTCAAAAATAAAAAAGTATGTATCACATAAAGCATCATATTTATTAACTACTAGAAATTGCAGTTATTTCAGAACAGTTTTATTTATCCAACTTTCTTTACATCTTGTTGTCAGAGTTGAGTGTTGATATTAATGTGTCACACTTCTGTGAATAAAATAGTTTTTGAAACAAAAAGATGAAAAAGAAAGTTAATATTCTCACAAGTTAAATAACATTTATGTATCACAAACAGAGACAGATAACAGCAAGATGAATTTTCATTTTTCTGTTAACTTGTTTATATTCAAAACCCAAGTATTTCCTACTGACTTCTTAGTCCAGACAAAATTCTGAGCAAATTAATTTTAGGTTATGTTCACATTCCTATATTTAGATAATTTATAAAATTTACTTCAAGATTTCTAAACCAAATCTGCCAACTTTCATTCAAAATGAAAACAACCAAATAGTACTAATTTATGTATTTTTTTAATGTTTTTATGTAATGGTTGTGTACTTTTGATTAATCCCACCCAGGGAATTGAATGTTAGGTGATTTTATTTAGAATACTAGATTATTTGGCCTCAAGTTATTGTCATTTCCTGATATGAGTGGAACACAGGGTTAAAAAGTCAATTTAAAACTAAGGTACAAAACCCTATAACCCAAACACTTTTGAAAGGTGGACCTTTCTTCATCATTTTGCTCTGTTTTAGTGTTATTATGAGCTGTTATTTATGAAACATGCAAGGGTCTGTATAGGTTCTAAAGTTAAAAAGCAGAGATAAGACGGTATAATTATTTCAATGTCCTGATCAGTTGTTCTACCATTCACCGAGTCCCAACAGTAAACCTGGTGTAATTTAAAGTAATGACTATTTTAATGACGTATTAAGGTTTTTTTATATATGCTCTAGTTTATTATACTATAACCTATTACAGTTCATTATTTCTACACATATTTAGTCCATGTCAAATTAATTAATATCAATCTTTTAATTAGGGTTTCAGCTTTGGTGTCACTACTTCAAATACAAGCTGCTTTAGGCCACTTAATACTGTGACATTAATGAAAAATATTCTATCATAATATAGCTAAAATTGATTACTTTTTCACATTTTTTAATAAAACTACTAGCTCGACTAAAAATATAGAACAGCAGTGTAGTAAATCTTAAGAATACTATAGATGGTTATTATAACCCTATTGCCACAGACATCCTTTACTGCGCACGTCACGAGGTCTAACTGACTTACATTCAAAGTTTAATTAAACTACTTTTTGTTTATGTTATACTAATTAGTAAAACATAAATTCATAGCTAATAAACCATATTTCAATAGTATACAAGTTTTAAGCTCTTAATTTTATAAGGCAATATATTAAAAAATCCTGAACTTTCTCTTGTGTAAGAAATGTAACATTTTCTCTAGAAATCCCATCTTCTCTATTTTATTCACCACCCCTCCAAGAAGTACAAAATTTAACACAAATTACTCACTATAAAATCATCATCGCTCAGACAATTTTTATAGCCTTCAATCTTGTTTGGTTACAGAATCAGGCCCCTCTTGCCACACCCACCTATCACATCCTCTCTTTCAGGATTTGTTAATAGTTTTCTTTTACTCTTAATACTATGTCATGTATAACCAACAGAAAGCCAAGGTTTCATCTATCAAATGACATATTGTATTACATTGTTTTCTTAACAGAGAATTGTCATTTTCTCAGTTAATACAAGCTTCTTTGCCACAGGAAAGATAACAACTAATCTGGATGAACTTGTAACAGCTCATGCCACATAGTTAGAAAACCAGAAAAACTGTGACAATTATGGGAAATTGTTTTCTTTTTGCATGTTATCATACTATGTTCTTTGGTGCATTATTTAATTAAATAAAAATTATTTAGTGCATTACTACCATTAGCATAAAAAAGTAGGGTTAAGTGTCATCAACAGTTGATAGCAAAAAAGACTACAACCCAGGTAAGTACTTTATTTCTTGTTTATCATGTTTATTCTTTATTCATTATTTTCAAAGTAAATAAAACGTAAAATTAGGGCTCTCTCTAAGTTAGTTCAGGTTACATTAGGTAAAATAAATATTAAGAATAATATAATAAAAATGTTTCACGTGGCACACATGTGGAGCAGCTCAGAGTAGTTCGTGGGTAATTTAATATGATAGCGTAACATGAGCTCCACGTTCCCAGAGTGACTTACAACTTATAATGGTATGAATAGTAGTAGTTAGATATGGTTCAAAAAGCAATAAAACAATAAAATTTATTTATAAATAGATGTATGCTGTTATGAGTTTAAAGCTACTTAGGATAAACAAATGTAGTTTTGTTAAAATATGAAGTCATTCTAGAAAGAAAAAAAAGGTAATTTAGATTGATTTTGATTTTTTTTGGTTGTTACGAGGTCAAATTGACCAATCCCTTTTTGAGATAGGGTAGAGAAAATAACAGATAAACTGTACAGTTTTACTGAAAAAATGTTTCAAATGCATTTAGGAGGTTTTAGAGATTACACAAAGAAAATTTGAGATTTTTGAGATGAAGAAAAGTATTTTTAATCTAACATGAAAATCACTTTGCACACAGACTATTCAAAATAAATACTCAATATATTCACAGACAATTCTTTTTTTTAACTTATTCAAAATACTTCACAAAAATATATTTTTTGTATGTGAAAGACTTGTAATGTTTACTGAAAGACTGCCAAATTTTGTGAAGATATACATACTATACTAAAAGTTACTAGTATCAAATCTATAAAGACTTTATACATATACAAAGAGGTCACATCATCAACTCAAGCGATCCTGTGTTGAGAGAGTGTTGATAATTTTATACAATACTTATTAGAGATATTAGCATCCCAAATGACAAATGTTTTTGGCATTAAAATGGCTTTTCCTATAGTCTCATTAGTTCAACTTACCAATGTTACAGCTCTCTCATTTCATGGTAAGTAGATTTGAAAATACCAACTTCAAAATTTCATAACAACACTATTTATTACAGTGGAATATTACTTTTATAAAATTAGACAATCTCTGTATCACATTGTTTCAACTTAAAGATCTATTTCAATGTTGCATTATACCTGAAGATGGGACTTTTTAACACTAAGTTTTCTATAACTGAAGTCACTAGACTTCAGGTCTACCAACTGTAAACTTGGCTTACCATCGATCAAGTTGTACACAGTCATCTACCAATTCACACTTAGAGCATCCAAATAACAACAAATGAAGCGGTGTTACCATGGTCATTTGTTTACATGACACAGCTCGTGTTCGGACCTGAAAATCATGTATCAATATCTTTTAATTAAGAAACTACTAAATGGCAGTATATTTAAAAATCTACCATATACAAAGTAAAGATTTGTAATTATAAGTCAATTTTTTACATTTGTCAACATATGCTCACCTCAATACAATTCAAACAGTGTTATTTAGTTACCAAAGAAATGCATAGTAGCAGCAATAGCAATAGTAGTTACAAAAAACAACTTTAAGAAACTATGAATGTACTTGTGCAAGGTAATATATATTTCAAGAATCCTATGAGTTACTATATAAAACAAAACACAAAATCATGATTAAATGTAAACTTTTTGTCAGGTGGTTCCTGATAATGTGGAAAGTATATATAAAAATACAAGTGCACAAAATGGGTTCTATTTACTGTTTCATCTTTATGATGCAAATAAAGTTTTAGTATTTCATCCAGACTTCATTAAATTAGAGAAACCTTTGTTATAAAAAAGTATTAAATAATTAATTCACAAAATAAAATGAAATCAACTGCCATAGTAGCTTTTAGTATTATAAAATATTTCTATTACATTTAGAATGTTGTTGTAGACTACGTTGCGAGTGGAAGTGAAAATTAAGAAACAAAGAAACAACATAATATTGACCCATACTGAAAAGTTATGCTTCACAAATTCTTCTGTATGTGTGTTATATAAATATCATAAAAACGTTATGTTCATGTGCAGTATTGGAAGTAGTTATGTAAAAGATGATAAAAATGGTATAAAAAGGCAAATACTACAGAAATTCCACCCCTTTACCTTACAAAAATAAAATTCACCAGAGTATTTTAAAAAAGTGTTAGCATACAGGATCACACATAAAAGGTGCAGTGAATTTCAAAAAAATACCCCAAACTCAAGCACTTTCAAACAGTTGACTAATCTTCTTCAGGAGAATTATTCTCCTGAAGAATAGTCAACTAATCGAAAGTTTTGGGTCTTTTTTTGAAATTCACTGCACCAGAGTATAGTCATGTGTTGATAGCTTACACTGTGACTGGTTATCATCCAACCAATTAGAAAGTGCAACACTAATATAAAGCCTATGAAAATAAAGACAACTGCACTAAACCCAGCAGTAGTACACTGATCCAGTCATGGCTTCCTTAACTGAAATACTACATGATAACCATGAAGAAAGAGAAGTTTTGGCTTGTCAAGTGTACTCCATGCAAAAAACTAGCAAAACTGCATGTTTCAGCAGGAGTTGTTAGCAAATCTCTGAAGAGGATTCATGAAACTGGCACTGTTACTAATAAACATGATGTTCAGTATGTCGGGATATGTTCTTTGTGAAATAGATAATGGTCGAGTATAAACCTTGCCAATGAACTTGCTATAAATACAGATGTGAATGTTACTTCAAGAACAGTAGATACATATCTGTAAAGAGTACATATCCAGCTTTATTCATTTTATTGTATGGGTTCTGAAGCCTATTTCAAACTTCTGATTTTGCTACCTCTTCTTCGTGGTTTTTGAGCAGCAACATGTCCATCTTACTAATATTTATCTACATTTATGTGTCAAAGTTTGATTTGTTTAGCAACAATTAAGGACAGTTTGTTTGACAGCAGAGAGCAAAATGGTATTATAGTCAGTGCACGAAGTCCATGAAGCATGGTAGGGTACCAGTAAAAGTTTGGGGTTGGACTTCATGTTTTCTTTCATCAAACTCATTAGTGACCACATAAATGGCTCATTATCCTAATACAGTTTACTAAGTCATGAAGAAGTAACATTTGAGAAAATAAAAAGTATGGTATGTGGAGATAGCAGTGCATGTTTATCTTCCAGCAAGATGCCTAATAATAATAACAATCTACAGAAATTATATATGTCTTTAGTTGATGCTGCACACATCCTAAACAAGGGAATTCACAGAATGTTTGTGAAACATGTGACATACAGATGGGAAGTGCAGAAATGCTGGCACAGATTTCCTGTAATTATACTGCTAGTAACAGAATTAACGCTATAAGAAAAGGTATTGAAAGTTCTTGCAACAAACACTGTTGTTCACCAAAATATTTATCGAGCAGGAGGATCAAGTGTCTGGGAAGTCCATCATGCCATTGGTTGTAATGAATCAAATTGAAAATCATATTGTGATCTGTAGCCTAAATGGAAGAATGTGGTTTGATGCTATTCATAACTATGATATAAAGATCTTTTCTAAGAGCATTTTTAAACTAATGTAAGTAGTCTCTCGAGAGCTCTCTACAACTTTTATCGAGTCTTGCTCCAGCTCTCCAGCCAAGAGCCAGTCCTTCAACAAAGGTCAAGCAAAGTTAACAGAATAGTGAGGATTACCACTTACAGAAACTTCCACTACCAAACTCTATGTAAGTTTACCTTGTCATCTCACTTTTACATAGCATGAATAAAGAATAGAATGGTCTAATCATAATAACTTATTGTTTAAACTTGTAACATTAATAGAAAAATATGTGATGGATAATAGTTTGCATTTATGTAATTGAGTAATAAAAAATATATCTGTTGCTTTGCTCACTGATCTCAAAGTATTTCTTTATTCTTTACATAAACTTCCTCCAGTTGTTGAATTGTGGACCTAACATGACCATGTAAATATCCTGAAAATATATAAATAAATTTGTAATGAGTGAAAGTCAAATCCATGATGAAACCACCTGTTACACATGTAGCAAATGTTGTGAAATTATATCTTGATGGTAAAGAGGTCCTGATATGAACATTCTTTGTGTAAAAACTGAGACAGTCAAAAGGCAACTACACAACTTGGATATATTGCAGGGAATAATATGGGACATTTGAAACACTATCATACATATTTGTTTGTTTATTGTTGACTGCAAAGTTACACAAAAGGCTATCTGTGCTGTGTCCATCATGAGTATTGAAACCCAATTTTTAGCAGCATGAGTCTTCAGACTTACCACTGGGGGTCTAAAATTGAAAGCAAAGCCACATTGGACTATCTACTGTGCCTACCATGGAGAATTAAAATCAGAATTTTAGCATTCTTAGTCTATATATTTACTGCAGTCCCACCAGGGGACCTATTCCACATCACCGTACATTAATAAACTTTATTATAGCATAAAAACAAGGTGTAATGCTCTGTCCAGCATACAATTACTAGTGAACTCTACAACTTATCACTTTCCTTTGATATTTTTGTACCATCTAGTTGCCATTAGTCATTGTTTGTGACTCTTGTTTATGTACCATTTGTGTGTTTCTATAACTGTTTCCATTACTGTATGTAGAACAGAAATGTAAGTAGCTGAACATGTACTCCAGTTTATATCCTATTAACAAAAGCTAAAATATTTCATTTTGGTTCAGACTTTAGTACCATACCTTCTCTCCAAATACAAAGAAAGGAAATGGAAATTTTCTAGGTATGTTAGTACAGTTTACTGAAGTCTTGTTAATGAGAGCTGCCTTCCCTTCAGTGGTGATCACTTTCCTTTTTTCCTTATGGAAGCAAATATTTGGATAGTAACCTACCAGAAGAAATGCTAGGATCTGTGGAAAGAAAAATAAATGTCTTCAAGATTATTGTAATATTATGATAAAATACACATTTTGAAAAGAAAAAGCATAAAGTTAACTTGAAAGAAACTACCATTTTTAAGAATGCAAACATGAGTTACTTTTTTTTAAATTACAGATAATTTGTTTTTTAGTTTTTCTTAAAACAAAAATATAGCTTAATTTTTTTAAATATAATTTGTACTAAGTAAAACTTGAAAACAATCACTGGATGCAGATAAAATGCTAAACACAGTTTAAAATGACAGTAATACATTGCTATAAATAGAACAGCAGCCCAACACATAAAAAAAGAGAGTAAAACTTCTTAGAACTTAAATCTATGAATTGCACATAACATCTTGAAGAGCCCCTATGAAATATCTTAATCAGTAGTAAGTATGAAAAGAGGGAAAAATTCATACAAATACATGAACTTAAGTCTATGAATTGCACACAACATCTTGAAGAGCCCCTATGAAATATCTTAATCAGTAGTAAGTATGAAAAGAGGGAAAAATTCATACAAATACATGAACTTAAGTCTATGAATTGCACACAACATCTTGAAGAGCCCCTATGAAATATCTTAATCAGTAGTAAGTATGAAATGAGGGAAAAATTCATACAAATACATAAACATTTTAGTGAGAATTTTTCAACTATTCATGCCATATTTTATACATCTAAATATCTTTTATTTGATTGGAAAAGACTAAAGTTTTATTTGATATAAATTGTACATATTTTTTGTAAAACTTCATTCAGATGCAGTAATCCATCACAAGAGAAATACGGTTTTGAAAGTTTTACTTTTATATACAAAGAAACAACTTATATAACTTACCATGTCTAATTTACTATCTGGTGCATGGAATATGAAGTTCTGTACTGACATGGTTTCCTCAGGAAACCCAGCAGACTGTAGCAGTTCTCTCAGCTGATTCTAAAGATACCAAACAAATTTATTGGAAAGTTTATATATATATATATATATGTATGAATAAAACATCCATTTTTCATTTCAACAAATAATAACACTTCAAGAATATTTTCATGAGCAAAGTTCATGCAAAAGTAACTTTAAAAACAAAACTGTAATTACATAAAATTTTATACAGCTTCAGTAAAATGAAGATAAAATTGTGTACAAAGAATTAATGAAGCTCTATATAGCTTTATTGAAACAACAGAAATTGTCTGTAAGGAATTAATGAAGTTCCATACAGCTTTAGTGAAACAACAGAAATTGTCTAAAGGAATTAATGAAGTTCCATACAGCTTTAGTGAAACAACAGAAATTGTCTAAAGGAATTAATGAAGTTCCATACAGCTTTAGTGAAACAACAGAAATTGTCTAAAGGAATTAATGAAGTTCTATACAGCTTTAGTGAAACAACAGAAATTGTCTAAAGGAATTAATGAAGTTCTATACAGCTTTAGTGAAACATAGAATTTGGCTGTAAAGACCTAATAAAGATCTATACAGCTATGGTAAAATAAAGAAAATAGCTGTAATGAAATAAAGAAACTTTCTGCAGATGTAGTGAAACAGAGTAATTGTCTGTAATGAAACATATCCAAAGCCCATAAGTGCAATGCACAATGTTTTCTTTTTATACCAATGAGCCACAAACCATGGACCCTCAGTTCCACAGTCTGGCAAAGCCACAGCCAAATGAAATAGATAAATGAGCTAATAAAACTATACAATTACACAAAATGAATAAAGTAAGTTACAATGATGTAACAAAGCTCATTACAACTTAATGAGACTTTACCTTTACAGTGAAACAAACGTAAGCTGTAGTAACAATTTTAGTAACAGGCTTTAATAATGTAGATTGTATTGACCTGATGAAGCTCTACATAGTTGTGAGGAAACAGACACACTAAGTGTAATGTCTCAGTGAAGATCCATACAGCAAAACCATAGTGTCTTATCAAAACACTGGTTTTCATACCTCTATTAAACTGGGCCAAATTAGGAAATTTATCGCTTTAACTCCTTCAGTGAAATCTTTATAATGTCTAAATAGTTATCAAATATTTCTTAAGAAAAAAACTTTAACCACCATAAAAAATTAGGAAATAAACATAAATTATGCCTCTTTCATTCTAGAATGAA
>NW_013666298.1:49499-56809 GCF_000517525.1 Limulus polyphemus
AAAATTTTGAATGCGAGTCAACAAACGAGATGACGTGGCCTTTCACCCGTGACCCATCTCGAAAGGGTTAAACAGTCAAATCATGAATCTTTTAAAAAAGTAACAATAAATTTTTAAAATAAATAAGCACACAATGACAGCAGTTTTTTCATTATTGAACATATTTACAAGTTTATTATTTTCTGTCCAGTGTCCTCATTACAACACGTATGCGAGATGTCTGATTAAAAAAGAAAAAAATTCTTTATTTGCAGCATTTAAACCAATGTCACAGATTTATGATGACTGATTTTTAATTCCATTTTGAAAATCAATTTAACTTAAAAAGCATTTATACAAGATTGGGAATTTTACATTTAAAATTGGAGAAAATGTAGGTTTTTTGGGAAATGGGGTTAATATTCAGCCCCAAAAATAGGAAGAAGAAAATTACTGTAAGAAAATTAATGTAAAACATTCTGTTTTAAACATCCAGTCATGACTAAATTTAACATGCCACAAAAGCTTTAGGTTGCTATACATATCATATACTTTGCACCTTGTACTGTTACCCATTTATTGAAATTTAAAAACATAAATTGGCAACTAAAAATATAAAAAAAGTTATTTCACTGAGCCTTTATTTTGACCTTTGGAATGTCACAACAATATTAAAGTTCTATTTAAAGATTTAAAGAAACACTATTTTGGTAAAAGTATACCAACTGATATATATTTTTGAATACTGATAATAAATGTAAAAAACAAAAATGATGAATCATAAAATAAAAACAAAAAAAATTTCTTGTCCATATTTTATATAAATAAGAAAATAATTAGAAGCCACAGAAATGAATAATTATGGATATATTATGTTTTTCCTTTACAAAACCTGACACCTAGAACAAAAATATTTTTTTCTTTCTTACATGACAAAATAGTCTCTTAAGCACTACAGCCTGAAGACATTCATGCATTTTTGAAGTTTCTGGTATTAGCATCTAATAAAATCAAGTATTCAATATTTTACAAATGAAAGCCCTTTTCTTAATCAAACATGGTTTTCAAGAACACAGGCTGTTTCAACAATAAACATAAATAGCCATTATGTATTTACAGAAGTTTTCATTAAAGGAATATGAACTCAAGCTGATGTCTATCAAAAGGTTTTCAATTTCTCTCAATTTCAAATAAACCCAAAGAATGTCCTCAAGTAGTTAGTCTGTATTCAAGTCCTACCTTCGCATCTGCAGTTACTCTCAATGTTGGCATAGACAAGATAAACTGGTCACAGAAACCTTGCTCAGCATAATCCCCTTGCATGCGAGCATCTTCCCACTGGTTGAACACATTCAATACAGTTGCATGGTCACTCCATCTCATCCCTTGGAAACGTCGATGCACCCATGCAAGACGACGAGGAATATTGGTATCAAAAGGTTCTGGAAAAGTACTGCTGTGAGCACAAATTGTACACAGAGCATCCCCCAGACTAACATAAAGGAAAAAAACAAACACATTAAATTTTTCAAACAATTCTACTACACACATTTTTATTATTACAGCTTCAAGTGTTCACTACACCATCACTAAGGAATAAAAAAGTATAAAAGATTTTTTAAACATAATACTTTAAAAGCAAAATGAGGGGGAAAAAACCCATTAAATTCTAATGCTAAGATTGGAATGAATCTTAAAACATTTTCCTCAAGTCTGACTATTACTTTCATTTGGTAATCCTCTAATAAAATATTTATAAAGTTTAAACTTCCTAGTTTGTACCTAAAGAAATAAAGTAAACTATTCATGCTTGAAACCTTTTACTTCTAAAGAGTACAATATGAAGTGTATCATAGTTGCAAACAAATGTGCTATGATTTGAATAATGCAGCAGTATGCAGTGATGACTTTTAATAATTTGTTTTAAGTACTTTTGTTACAGTTACACCTGACAGAAGAAAAACAAAGAATATTTAAGCAATTAGTTAGATATGGCAAGTTGATGAAGAGCCACTAGAGACAAAGTTTAAAGTTCTGTTTACCCAAAGATGCATCCCAAAATCATCATCTTCCCAAGACGAGGCTCAACTGGCAACCGAGCCAAGATTTTACCAAGAGGTGTAAGTTCACTGTTGCGATCTAAAGCTCCCATTTCTGGAAATAAATTAATAGTGATGGAAAACAAAGAGAAACATGCCCTTATATTAAAACAGAGAATATGTGAATCTAACATATTTCTAACAGTAACAATTCTTTGACATTATTACCACTACCAAAATTTACAATTTTAAATATTTTCTTTCATATTACATTAACAGAAAGGAGATTTATTAATGTGTTTTTGTTTTTAACAAGTATCAACTATTCTTTATGTCAAACCTAACAGACTCAATTATCAGAGCTTAACCCTCTCGCTATAGGTAGGTCAGAGTGAGCGTCATGACATTTTACAGAGTTACATTCAAAATTTAATTAAATTACTTTGTTATCAATGTATACAAATAAACTTGGTATCCAAACATAGTTAATAAATCATATTTTAATATTATACAAGTTTTAATTCATAAGTTTATAGGGAAATATTTTTTAAAATCTTTAATCTTTCCTAATACGAGAATTGTGACATTTGTTCTCTAGGTCTTCCTTCTTCACTAATTTATTTACCACCCCTCTCTGATGAATGGAATTTAACATACATTATTGATTATAATGTAATATTACTAAGGCAAAGTATAATTTCTATAGTCTTCAATCTTCTTTACACAGCCATAAACTAGAAAATCAGATGCACCTATCACATTCTCTCTTTCATAAATTGCCATTAATTCTCTCTGACTTCATATATAATTAATAAGTGAATGAAATGAAAAGCTATAATCTACCAAATGATGCATGATGCTACATTGTTTACAATACAGAGTATCGTCAATTCTGTCTTCAGTCTGAAAGTTTATCTCATGGTGTTCAAGATTCAGAGGGTATTGATTTACGTCCTTCTTGGCCTGGTTAGAAAGCCAATTAAATTATAATAATTATAGGACATTCTTTGCTTTGTGTATGTTATTATTCTGTGTTCTTAGGTGCACTGTCTAAGTAAATACAAATTATTTGGTGAACAATTATTTGGTGGCTTAAATTTCCTCAGCAACCGTCAGCGAAACAAACAAGAGGTCAAAGGTAAATACCATATTTCTTGTTTTCCATGTAAATTCTTTACTTATGGTTACAAAAGTAACTAAATTGTAAAACAATGGAAACTTATGAGGTTAGATTAGATAAGATAATGAATAATAATAAAAATTCTTCATAAGGTATGTTTGCAAGCAGCTCATGCATTATGTCATTCAATATGGTAACGTGAGCAATGCATTCACCAAGTTATTTATAACTTATGTGGCAGGATTATCAGTTAGACACAGTTCAAATGACAATAAAACAATAAAAATTAAGTATAAACAGAAGTAGATCGTTACAAGCTTTAAGCTATTTAGGATAAACAATTGTAGTTTTCTGCTACAATCTAGAGTCATTTTGGAAAGGAAAAAAGGATAATTTAGGTTTATTTTGCACTTTTTTTATGGTGGTTAAAAAATCCATCAAATCAACCAAGTCCATGTACAGTTATGGTAGAGAAAATAACACATAAAATATAGTTTTATTTTTAAAAAGTCTGATATTTATTTAGGAGATTTTAGTAGTTACACAAAATTTTAAAATTTTCAGGTAAAAAAAAGTATTTTTAATTATAACATGAAAAGCACTTTGCACTTGGTGCAGCTAACACTTTTATTCCACAGAAATCTTTTAAAAAAATATTTACTTTAAAAATTATATTTTTTTGTGTTGGTCATATTGTCTGACCCTGTACGGTAAAAGAAACCAACCTTTCAACAAGACTTCAGATTCTATAACAGCATCAATGGGAGGTGGTTCAAGTGCTTTTGACAAAAACCTACTGATATCACCCAATCGAAGCAATTTGATTGCCAGAGCAATCTCATGCAGAGGTGTACGGAAAATTTCAGGAGTGGTGTAATTATCTAGCCTAAAATATAAAACAAATAATACTTTACTCAGCAAAACAATACAATAATACCAGAAATACTGAACAGATTTCCTCAAATACTAATAAACATTTTTTGTTACTATTTATCCATGGAGAATACTGTCTCAGAAAGTATTAGTTTAACTGTTTCATTGGTTGTTGATTAAATTATGATAAAGAACCTGAAAAAAACACATTACATTTGCTAATAACAGTGTGTTCATTGTTTCATTATTAAAAAATTGTAAAGTCAGTTATTTTGATATTTATTTATTCCAGCTGGGTAATTAGTGGAATTTGCTAATCAATTAATTATTACGCTCATTAATGAATTCTAGTCAACTAATCGATTATTCTTACATGAGAGTAATTTTCCTATTTTCTGCTTGTTTTGGTTTTTTAAAGACATTTTGAACTATCCTTCTAGACATGTACTAGATATCTTCAAGTACGATAATTTAGATTTGGTTACTTTTTTTAATCCTAAACTGTTGTATATGAAAATGTATGATAACCACAATGAAGAACAAAAGCTGTAACAAACTTTAAATATGATAAATAACATTCTGTTGGCTTCTCCTTGCAAAAGTTGACCAACAATACTAATTATTCATAGTAAAAATAAAGAAATATCAGAGCTCCTTGGATGGAATACATATTTATCTATAATTTCTTTTGCTATAGGAAAAGATATTTGTGGACAACTACAGCCACAGTTATAGGCCCACTGATTATAAAGACAATGAAATTGCATGCACTGTTTCTAAAATCAAAACACAAAAATAAAATCTATAGATTTATAAAATTAAAACTTTAGAGGAAAATGTTAAAAGTTTGAGAGCAAAAAATCAGTAATTAAAATCTATAACAAAAAAGACATTTTTAATTGTTTCTAAAAAACCATAATACAATGAAATCTTCGAAATTTCACAGCTGCAAATTCATACATATATCACATAAAAATAAGACTTTTCACAATGCAATAAAACAAACCATACAACACACCCAACTCTGGTAGTTAATTCAACATTCTGTGAAAATTATACATAAAATTGTATATCTGGTGCCTGAAAGCTATCTAACAAATCAAAGCAGTAGTTTTGAAATGAACTGGTACTGGCTATAAACAGTTTAAAAAAAAAGTCAAATTTCCTTGTAAAAAAAAGTATTTTAATTCATCAGAAACAAAAATAAAATTTATATCCCTTCCAATATCAAACTCAATTGAGCCTTATTAATTACTGCAAAGTACACTATATGTTATTTTGATGATCACAAGTATGGTAACGATAGTAGGCATACTTTTCATGCTTTCATAACAAAAAGACATAGGTACATATGATTATAAAAAAAGTATTCATTTCATTTATAACTACCTATTAACAATCAGATTTTATGATAAACTAGTTAGGGTTTTTACCATATCCATGAATCTCAGAAGTACTATAAGTACCTGATTTACTGTGGTCTTATCCATTTAATAATAGACATGCAGAACTAAACTGATGTGGTAATGACACATTTTTATGACATTTAACTAACTAGTTACATTATGATTAAACAGTCTACAAAATATCATTAAGCTATGAAGGATTTAGACCAATATATAGTTCTGTAGTTAAAATTATTGCAAAACATTTAATCAGATTTACTTTTACAAATTATTGTAAAATACTAAATTAATTCATTAAATATCCTCCTCAGAAGTAAAACATTAAAAAAACAGTTGTACAGTGTTTATTGAAAATTATACAAGTTATGATTTCAAAGAAATATTTCACCGTTGCAGTTCTTCATCTCTAATTTGTAGAAAACTGTAGAAATTCTATCTTATAATGAGTTCTTTCCATAGTTTGAGTTAGAATTTGAAACAATAAAATAACTTATTACTTGCATGGGTCAAATCAAGGAACAATTTGTACCGTCCAGTGTGTGTCAATGTGCACTTAAACTGGTTAAATTCTACTTGATATCACTTGGGATTCTCTACAGCTGTGTCTGGAAGTGTAACTTTCAAAATAGTTACAATGTCATCATGTTTATTGTTAACTACTAGAGTAATTCATAAATTTCACTATTTCTTATAATAGCTTTAGATGAAAATCACTTTTAAGAGTCACCAGTTGCCTTAAAGAAGTGAAGAAAAAAAAAACAACAACAATGAAATGAACTACAGCTATTCTAAATTTATATTACATGCAGGAACATTATTTAGATACTGACACCAGCACCTTTTTTTTGTATTTATAGCCAGCTTAAACACTTTGACTAACTTATCCCTAAAATTTAAAATACAGTCTTAGTATTCAGACTCCTAAAGCTTAAGTTAAGTTTGATTCTATTATTGTTGAATACTGCATATATAATAAATACTTTATCAAGCATCATAACAACAATGGAATACAATAACAGATTTAGTCTAAATTAATACCAGTTTTTGCTATAATATCACATCCAGCAAATTGACCTATTAAATCTACATATACTTTTACTTAAAGATTCAAAATCAATTGTTATATGTCTGAATAATTGACAAAATTTTAATTCATTACAACAAAAAACAAAGAATTCTTACTAGACAAAATATATCACAAAAAAGATTTTCCAAAAACTATTAAGAACACAACAAAAGTCATGCTTATGACAGAAAACTCACAAATTTAGATTTTAAAGACACAAAAAGGCAGACTTACAAAACCCTAAAAGAATTCTAAGAATCTTAAATGTATTTGGTCTCATATCTATCTTAATCTACTTTAGTTATATCAAAAAGTCAAGGCAGTTATTTTTTTATTACAAGGAATCCCTCGATTAGTGCGATTAATGTGTTCTTTAAAAGAGCCGCACTAATCAAATATAATATCTTATAGAAAATCATGTAATTCGTACCTCAATTTTCATTCTCATTCACAATAATAATTTCTATTTTGCGTATTTTTTAATCAAAGTGTAGGCATATAAGAAAATACGAAAAAAATGCAATGAATTAAAATTTATTGATCTGATTTTTTATGAAAAACTAGTTTAGAGTGGCTTGTCGCATCGTATTCTTCTGTTCTTCACATAATTGGCGGTACTGAGAAATTTGACGGCTTCCATCTTCATCAGGGTCTGTTTCTAAACATTTTCCCTTAACTTCTTCAATAACCGTGAAAAGTTCTTCTAATTCATTCTTCATCATCTTCTTATGCTGGTGGGTAGGTAAGATTTCTTCAAATTCCTCTAAGTGTTATCATATGCTCTCTGAGTGTCCAAATTTATAAGATCCTTATTGGTTAGTTCTTCT
>NW_013666298.1:57750-61676 GCF_000517525.1 Limulus polyphemus
GTAAAATACTTACCCATTTTCTATTTTTAATCTTTAAAATAATTTTTAATTTCGGTGCCTAAAACTTACTTTTTAATTACTATGATTAAAATGAGATGTGTGTTACCGCACTAATCAAGTATTATGCACGCACTAATCGAATACTGGTTATAAACAAATTTAAGCGCACTAAACGAAAACGCATTAATCGAGGGATCCCTGTACTGGCAAAATACCAATTGAATATGGATACTTCAAATTTAATTACAAATTCAATTTATTAACTTATTTCACATAATCTGTTTTAGTATTTCCATTATTCGTAGGTTGTGAAATTTCCAAAATTTTGCTGTGATATGCTATTTTGAATAAACACTAAAAATTACTTACTTTCATCTTAGAATTTCAATTATTATTGATAAGAATGTTCCATTTTATATATCCAACAAGTTGCAATTTGTTTATTCATTAAAATATGTCTTTTGATACTTCATTTTACTGACTGAAACAGTCACCAATTTGGTTATAAATCATAAAAAATATGGCAAACTAACTAACAAAGGTATTTCTGTGACCTTGAAACTCACCTTTCAAAATTCTTCATTGAAATCAACTTATATCTAATAAATATAGTTTTTCAACACATGTCAAGTTCTTTTAATTATGTGTGTTATTTCAATACAATGAACTTAATAATATAGTCCAATAATAAATGATTTGAATCATCCATAGAGTCTGCCAAACTAAACCTCACTGATGTTCTGTCATAGAAAAAAATATGTGTAGCTTTTAAAAAGACAAAATTGAATGTATAATCATTTAAAAAAACTTTACATCAGGATTGTAAATAGCTTTATGTTGACAAACCAAAAAATATTGCTAAAATCACTTTATCTACCTTATATTGACATAGATAAATAGAATTTCTTTTATACAACTGTTTTTAACCTCTGGCTCCTGCTATTTTCAAAACTGAGCTTTCTACACAATTGATCAGACTACATGCTGTGGCATTTTATAAAAGAGCATCATCTCATAATTGCAAATTATTGTACTAAAAATAAAGAGAACAGAACTACAAAGTTAAATACTAAAAGGAACAAGGTACTACATACTTTTCAAACCTGGCACGACTACAGAGGTGGAAACAAAACCCAGGACGCACACGACCAGCTCGACCACGACGTTGTTCAAGGTTAGTTTTTGATGCCCATACAGTGGCATAATTGGTCATATTGTTGTGTGACGTAAACAACTTCATTTTAGCTCTGAAGAAATATAATAAATATATGTCTGTTAAAGGAATCACACAAATTTCTTATACCATTCTTTTTAGCAATTCAGATACCATTCAGTCTTTACAACATTTTACTTTACCTTAAATAAAATTATCCAATTTAATAAACTAACATTCAACATTTTCTTTTAGAATACCATGAAATTATTGACAAAATAAATTTGCAACCTGAACTTTGCCAAAATAAATTTGTAACTTGAACTTTCCACCATAACAGTAGCTTAAAAAAGGGTTAATATTCTACTTCTTGGTCTACAAATTTACATTATCTAGGAATTTTGGAACCTTCTAAATGTATCTTGTGTAATTCTAAAGAAAAACATTTTATTTCATAAAATAAATCCATCATTTCTTCGTTTCTCTGTCACTTATAGATTTTCATATAACTAGAAACAAATCATAGAGAACAGCCATCTTGCCCTCAAGAGCAATTGGTTAAGCTAATAAGTTAAAATTCATATAAATTCATATTCCTGTATTTAAGATTAATTTCCCTGGTGCTCCTCCAAACTGAATTTAAAAAATACATTAATTAAAAAAATTGATTTAATATTATAATACAATAACAGCTTAAAATTCTGATATTTTTTTTAATGATTTACAGTTTTGTTTTTAATAACACTTTGAACATTCAAGTTTTGTTTATTTTCAGAGATTATTATGAAACAGGTACAATGCAGAGGTAAGATAAAGGTTTATACTTGCACTTCAAGAAACATAACAAGACTCCATTAAGAACTACACTATTAATCATATATTTCACTCTAGCACGAAATAAACATGACTGAAGCTTCAAGTGCAAAGTGATTTTGTGCAATGTCATGTTAAATTAAGATTACTTTTCTTCCTCTGAAAACTGTCAGATTTTTGTATAATCCCTATAACCTCCTCCTAAATAAATTTTAAACCTTTCTCTTAACAAAAAAATTATATTTTATCTTTTATTTTTCTTCCTATAACTCAATACAAGGTTGGTCAATTTGAATAACCTTGTAGCCACCATAAAAAATATGAAATAAATCTATATTGCCCTTTTTTTCTTTCTAGAGTGACATCAATTGTAACATGAAACTACATTTGTTTATCCCAAGTACCTTAAAACTTGTAACAGTATACATCTGTTTCTACTTAAATTTTATTGTCTTATTGCCCTTTGAATGGTGTTTAACCAATAATCCTGCCACACAAGTTGTAGATCACTTGGCAAATGTGTAGCTCACATTATCCTATTGAATTCCGTAGTGCTTGGGCTCCTCGTGAGTAGTTTTTTTTATTATCATTCTTTATTTTACCATGTCTAATCTAAAAAGTTTATATTTTTTACATTTTAGTTACTTTTATAATAATAAATAAAGAATACACACGAAAAATACGAAGTATTATTATTTACCTATGTCCGCTTTTTTTTTGCTATCAAGTGTCAATGAAACATAACCCTACTTTTTTTTTTTATACTAATGGTACTACTGCAATGAAAATTTAAATAAATTATGCATCTATGAACACAGAATAATAAAATGTAAAAAGCAGACAATGTCCCATAACTATAATTTTTCTGGTTTTCTAACTGTGCAAAACCCATTGAAAATTCAGCTAAGCTTGTCAATGTGTTTTCCATGGGAATAAAGTGGAAGCAAAATAGCCAATTCTCTGTACAGGAAACAATGTAATGAAATATAACATTTGATAAATTAAAAGTCTGACTTTCTATTAGTTATAAATAATATAGTAGTAAACATTAAAGAGAACTACTAGTAATTTGTGAAAGAGTATGTGACGAGTGGGCATGTCAAGAGCGGTTTGATTTTCTATAAATAATATCAAAGTCTATAAAAAAATATGCCTTGCCTGAGTAATAAGAATATTATAATGAGTAACTTACATTAACCCTTTCGAGGTGAAAGGCCATGTAATCTTGTTTGTTGACTTGCATTCAAAATTTTATTGAACTACTATTTCATGCATTTATGTCAAAAAGTTTGGTATCAAACTGTAGATTATAATTCAAATTCTAGAACTATACATTACTTAATTTGTTACTTTAAAAGAAATATTTAAAAACCACAGATAAACATAAATTTTTGTGTGTCACACGGTATGTTGAATGCAGCACTGGTTCAAATTAGACGTTTGTGAAGTCAAAATACTAAGTCTATAGTTTCATACGAATTTGAAACTCAAATTACAGAAATAGAAAAGACCTTCTTATTTTATATTCTAGCTTGTCAATATCCAATTTGCTAAGATATTGCTCACATAATAAATCAAACACAGTAGCACCCTGCTCACCTTTCTATTTTTGGAAATGCTCCCTTATATACACACTTCTTTATATGACATGAATAACCAATTGGAAGCTCAAAATGTCCCTAGTGTTTTTCTCAGCCTTTCTAATGTTCTTTCCACCATTTCTTTCTTTTGAATCAAGATTTCAATGAGGTTGGTCATGCCTTTAGTCTGCTCGATATTTCATATTTTTTTTAGACCCAAATACAGGTTAGTTACTAAGATTAACAAATTATAGTACAATTATAAGGTACTGATGTAGTGATTTATGATTTTTTAGTTATTCAAAAGTATATATAAAACCTAAAAATAATATTTTGTTCATATCCTCCACATGCAAATTTTGTAAAGGCTTAGCAACCTA
>NW_013666298.1:62676-66852 GCF_000517525.1 Limulus polyphemus
ACTGATAAACTGCCAAATTTCATTAACATTTGCTTACTAGTTTAAAAGTTATAGTATGAAAACTATAACAAGCACAAAACGGTTATGAGGTCAATCCCGGGGACAGAGCCCGGGTTGAAACAGTTAAATTCTATACTTCTTGGAGAGGTGGTAAATAAATTAGAGAAGAGAAGATATCTAGAGAGCAAATGTCACAATTTTCATACTAGGGGAAATTGAGAATTTTTTTAAATATTGTCTTAATCGAGAACTTAAAACTTATATAACGTTAAACCTTGGATTATTAGCTACATTTGAATGCCAAGTTTATTCATATATCATGATAATAAAATAGTTTAATTAAATTTTGAATGTAACTTGGTAAAAACTCATGATATGCACAGAAAAGGATGCCATATGGAAAGAGTTAAGGGAAACATCTACTTATTTTAGGTACAATTTTGAATTGTTTGAAATCTAAAACAAAGAAAATTAGAACGATTAGGACAAATGCAACCCTTTATTTTAATCCCACTAAAACCAATATTTCCTGTTTGTATCCAAAACTGGTTGTCAGCTATAATGTAAATGCTTTTGAACCATCTTTCATGTAGTATAGTTGGAAGTAGCTGAATTATGACCACTGCTGAAAGCATTGATCAACTGGGACAGAATTTGATGTCTGTGTACTTTTTAAGCCTGTCAATAACCAACAGTTAATAGCCAATTTTTCTGATGATAACCTAATTCTTTTTTTTAAGGTTTCATTTTCATGATTCTGATGATAAATGCCAATGAACAGCTACAGAAATAGCCTAAGACAGTGATACTCCATTCCATTTAGATCAGCATCAATTATAATGTCCCTCTGAAAGTCCAAAAGTTCCTTGCTGTAACCTATTATCTTGCAGACATTATTAAACTAAAAAAATCACTACACCAGTGATATGACAATTCTACATTTCCTATAAAAAATAAAATAAGTTCCCTACACATGGATATATGCATATGGAAGGTCCTAATAAATTGGCCAGTTTCTGTTTTAATTATCATTTTAACAAACCATTATTTTATACTACTGCAGGAAATACTTACTTGCAGGAGTCAATGACAAAGACAACATCATTAATAGTGATACTAGTCTCAGCAATATTTGTGGAAAGGATTACCTTGAATAAGAGAATATAGAAAATTATTAAGCTAATAATGTAATCAATCTCTTTAAAAATTGCATGGAAAAAAATGGTTTAATATCTATAAAAATACACTATTAAATTTCATACTTAAAATTGACAGCCTGTATTAATGAAATGCAATTAGTGGTTTATATAACAGTAACATTATTTTTAATCTTCCAATTTTAGTCTCATTTAAAATTTAATAACATTCAACACTTTTTGCAACATTTTCAAAACAATTTTGGATTAGAGCCAATTTCATTATTGTTCTTTGATTTGTATTTGGATAGCCCATAAATATGTCCAAGTTTGTTAAATAAATAAATATATATATATATATACACACACATACATGAGTGTATGAAAAAACTAGTTAATATACATAATATATGTCTTAGAATATTTTTAAGTTATACACAACTAGTAAAGAAAGAAACCCTATGTTAAAAATGTGTATTACAGTAATTTAATTTTAGATTTACAAATTTAACAAACCATTGACAAAATATTCATAATGTACTTACAATAATTTAGGTCAATATATAAAAAAAGGAGAAATAACACTTAAATATAAGACAATGCAATACAATTTTTTAATGTCCACATTTTGAGTTTCAGTATTCGATAAACATATAGCAAACAAATTAGCATGGCTAAACATTAATTACCAGTGATTTCTTATATTAGAAAACAATTGTTTTTAAATAATAAAATAACTATATTACTTCACAATAAAATATATATTGCCATATTTTATCTTCCCACTGACTTGAAGATAGGGATTTAACAGTAACTACAAACAAACAGAATATTTCAGTTATACATCATACTTAACATTTTCATTTTTAGTGTTAATATATGGAAAACAAAGCATGCAAGTTATTGTGATTGAAAATTGATTACTGTTTTCTAACATTAAAAAACAATTTATTTAATAATACCATACCTATATTACTTCAAAGTAAAATTATTTTGATCCCCTCTCTCTGGACACACACGCAAACACATAGTACATCATAGTTTTGCAACAATGAAAAAATAATTCATAAATATATGGAAATAAATAACTTTGTACTTTGCCAATTATTTTAAAATATTTCTATTACATAGACACAAATTACATTGCAACTAATTATTTAAAATGTTAAAACCTTCAAACTTATAATTTCTTTTTTTCTTTTCCACTCAATACTGCCAGTACTTATATTTCTGAAAATAAAGAACATTTCTGATAAATGTTAGTTTTTCAACCTTGGTGATTCCAGGCTGAACATTTTCAAACACACGATGTTGGTCTTCTCGAGGCAGTTGTGAATGGAGAGGCAGGATAATGTAGCCATTGCTACCAAAAACAGGATGCTGCTCAAGATGTTTCATCAAAGCAAAGATCAAGTTCCATCCTGGTAAAAATATCAACACCGCTCCTGGTACCTCAAGGTTTTTGATGTACAGCAGAAGAGCCTGTAGTAAAAACACCAACATGTATTGAAAAGTAACAATGAAAAAAAAAGTCACATACATATACAATGCATATAAATATTTTCAATCAACTAGGCAGAAAAAAAACAACTCAAAGAACAACACCCCACTTTAATATTGAGGAACAAAAAACTCCAGTAGAAAATATGGTGTGTAAATAATAAAAGTAGTAATAATAGTAAAAAGTATCACTTGTTAGCCAAAATTGCTTAATCTATTTAACAATAAAAGGGTTACTATGGGAGAGCATATAACATAGATAATTTTGCAAATAACAAAAACTTACCAAAAGGCAAGTATAACCAACCTCAATAAGTTCAAAGCTCATTTCTTTCTCACTAAGCTGGGACATTGCATATTTAGTGCTCTCTGAATATTCTGATCCAATCACCTTGTTACAGTCTTCCTAAAATCATGATAAGCACATGAACCAAAGCATCTATACATAAATTGCAAGATTTTTTAAGATTTCAGTTTAATAACTTTGTATTTTCATACTTAAAAAAGAAAAAATTACAATTTGTTCCAGACACTAAAAGACATAATATTTAAATAGTAATAACCATTTATTTACTTCAAAATGAGTAACTTTAGGTTCACATTAGTCATAATTTGTGTTAACAATAAAATGTTATTTAAATTTCTCTAAAACTACATTATTCCTTCATACTGAATTTAGATTAAATTATCTGATCATATATTTTATTTAAACTGTAAGTTAAGCTTTTTATATTGAGTTTTTCTGAAAATTTTGTAAAAAGAATTTCTGAATTTGTTAACATACCAACTTCACTATTTATAATGGTTTTAACTTTTTTTTAAATAAGAAAAAGTTTAAAGTTACTTAAACCATAAATCTTTTGCAAGTAAAGCAAATACTGTTCTGATAATTTATCTTTAGAAAACTTTTAATCAAAAACCATAGTTCTAATTTTGACTGCACAAAAGCTACATTTTGACTAGTAGCAAGATTAATTGTAAATAAAACTATGCACCTTTTGAACATCATCAGTATTTGCTGAATTGTATTTTCCAATGATACATTTTTAACAATAAATTTACAGTACATGACAGCCTTAAGTCCTATTACAACAAATAACTTTGATACCTACAAAAGATAAGTGTACACTCCTTGACATTCAAGTATAACCTCCTTACCTTTTTAGAAGTGTTTTAGGGTCTTTTACAGAGTTCCATACAAAAAATAGAAAAACAGATTTTTACAAGTTACTAAACAAAAGTTCATCATGAAGTTCATGAGTAACCTGTGTCAGAATTTAAAAATCTGATCTTTGCCAATTGTCAAAATAAAAGGCTTTAGTTATATAAATATATACTATGTTGTTGTTGTTGGGTTTAGGATTCTTCTACAGTAGGTGTCTGCGACTTGTTAGAGATAAATTCAACGATAAACAGCAAGCACTTCACTTATTTTCAAAATAATATATATATACACCTGAAAAAAGTTAAGCACCCCCGTGTTTTTTTCAAGTGATTCAGATTCGACGTTCTTGTGACTGATTATAAATTACCATTCAAT
>NW_013666298.1:67866-84040 GCF_000517525.1 Limulus polyphemus
AGAGATTACAAGCATATAGTAAACATTATATATGTAGTTCTCTCCTTGTCAAAAGTCCACTTAGGCTTATTCAATTACTTTAGAATTTCAGTTGACAAGCTAAACTATCTTCTTTATTATTGTCACACTAGTATGCTGTGTGTGATTCACTTACAGTTGTGGCGCAAGTTACCATAATTGTTTGGTCTTCTTTCTTTTGAAGATCTGTTCCTTTTGTCAAATTGCACTCAGGATGATTCAATTACTTTAAAACCACACTTTGATGGAATAAAATTAATTTAATTATCTTCTTTTCTATTGTTGTCTGTCTGCTGCTTCCCGATCGTCTCACACTATTTATATCTTTATCACTTAATCATCTGTCTGCCTTCTATATTCTCAACGTCAATGTATTGCACATAACATTCAATAGTCTCAACATCAATGAATTATAATCAAAACCTCCTACAATCGTCTGCTTTTAACTCATATCATAACAAAACTAAACAACAATAAACAGATCAATCAATAACATCTAAGCTAACCAGTCTTTTATATGATGACAACCTGGTTGTTTAATAATCTTAATCTTGCTTCACCATTTAGGTTAAATAAACTACCTATTGTCATATGTTATTTCTTAATATTAAAACTAATTTAATAATCTTTTAGGTACTACATTTTAATTTTTTTTTTAAAGAATGATTAAAAAATACAATGAAACCAAATTTTCTGTCACAAAAACTTACATCTTGGTCATCCCCATCAACACCATCTTCATCTTTCTTGCTCTTTGACTTTTTCATATTTGGAGGAGGGGTGAAACTTAGCATCTGGATACAGTCTTCCAAAAAGTACTCTTAAAAGTTAAAATAAAAAGACACATCAAAACAAATCTCTAAACAAGGTTATTGTTGTTTTTTTTATTCATGGAAAGCATTATAAATTGAAGGGTTTCATAGAAATGAAAGTGTAAATATGCATGAAAAGACATGTATGTTAAAATCAGTTTCAAATGGTTAATGTGATTCTACAAAACTGATTTGCTGAAGTGGTGAAACAAAAATCTAGCCTATAACGTATCTTTATTGATTTCATTATTTCTTTCTATTTGTAATATTTTTACAGCAGCTTCACTTAAATGAAAAAGTTCATTTCATTGTAACAGAATGTCTAAAAGAAAAACTTGCTAATGACAACCCAACCAAAATTTCTATTTATTAAAACTCAAAAAACTTTTAACAGCCTCTATATTGAACCCTTAATTATCAAGTTCTTACCATATGAAAATGTTGATGTACAGTTTCAAACCATAAGAAATAATTGCAGTAACAGTGCACAGTTTCCATTAAACATGTAGATGTGAAACTTATTTATTAGTAGTGACAACATATTTAATGTTCGATAAGTTCAACATACATGTCATTAAATTACTTCAATAAACCTTCACACATCCTACTAGTGTTAGAATACTAAGGAGTTACTAATAAATTTAATATAATCAGTACATTGTTCCAGCAAGACTGAGACTTTGTGTTGAATCAAGCTGAACTGATGAGCTCTTGTAGTAAAAGAAGGGCTTTATCATGTAACAATTTAATGTCACAAGTGGGGTACGTCAGGTTTCAATGTTACGAACTTTGCTTTTTTTTTTATTTACGTCAATTATATAGATGAAGGAATGGACAACAAATTATTTAAATTAGCTAATGATATTAAAGCTGAGAAAGATGCTGCTGCTTTACAAAATGATTTGTATTATTGGGTGAGCTGGTAGAATAAATGACAAATGGCTATTACTTATAATAAATGCAAGGTAATGTATGTTGGATATCAGAAATTGAACTTTCAACATAATTTTGATGGAAATAACTTTTATACTGTTATGAAAGAATGGGATCTTGGTTTTTAGGTTGATCAGTCTATTATACCATCCAAGGAATATGCTGTTGCAAGTGGCAGGGCAAATAGGATTTTAGCTTTCATACAGAAATAATAGATACAAGTCTAATGAGGTTATAATGTTATTGTATAGGTCACTAGTTAGGCCACATTTGGAGTACCATGTTCAGTTTTGGACTCCTTATCTTAGGAAGGATATTGAATTGTTAGAAAGGGTTCAGAGGAGGGCTACTAGGATGGTGCCTCAGAAAGAGGTTATCATACATGGATAGAATAGGATCTCTGAAATTGTTTTCTCTTGAAGGAAGAAGAATTAGAGGGGATCTGACTGATGTGTTTAACCCTTTCACAATGGGTGCCCCTTTAAATTCTTTTCTGCACAAGTCATTGTGTTACATTCAAAATATAATTAATCACATTTATTATCAATGAATGTGAATGAAACTAACATTATAATGTATGTTATGATTCGAAGATTTACGTTACCTAAGCTTTAAATCTTTTATTTCAAAAGAAACCTTTAAAAAACTATTGTCACGTGACGAACGAGCTATGAAAATTCTCTACTTTAGCACTCTGTATCTTCAATAATACAATGGCAGCTGTGTAGATATACGTCTAGAGTCTGGACTATAAGATGCTAACATAACCTTTTGACTCATACATTTCAAAGTTCACTAAATGAATGCATTTGAAATAAGTCATAAATGTTTTCAACCTCTGACAGGTGCCACGCCCACCTTCAACAATTTGTTTAAGCCTTTATAGCCTATATATACATGTTACATACACATGTATAGTCATTAGAAAGAGCTCTAACATTGGTTATTTTGAAATTGGTAAAAACAGTTGTAACTTGCTGTAGTACTGTTGGCTTCTTGATCAACTATAACATTAATGGTTGTTTCTTACATATATATGTTATAGTTAGAGGTACAGTTTAAATTGTATTTAGGTCTTACTATTATATTTTAGTTAATTATGTATTAGCTGTTTTAAAATGCATAATTTAAATTTTTTAAATATACATCATACTTTGCATCAGTTCTCAAGGCTTCTCATAATACTCAGTGCATGAGAATTTTGCCAAAGGGTTGCACATTTCTGCCAGTGACTCTGTAATATGCCACGAGGGCACTGTTGACTAATGTCAAGATCAATACTAAGTGGTAAAGGACAAGAAAGGATAATAAAACATCAAAAATTAACTATATATGAAAAGGAAAATACCTGAAATTACAAATTTAACAAAAGGAAAATCTTTAGATATTCTACAAATAATCAAAAGGCATGTAATTTTTTTATTTCCTAATTTTAATTATTTCATTGCACTGTATGTTGATGGTAACAGCTAGAGTTAATATGGTGGAGAAAATGAAAAATAAAATATAAACATTTACCTTACAAAACTTAGGATATTATTTTAGAAGGTCCTAGAGATTATGCAAATAAAATATGAAACTATAAGATGAAGAAAAATATTTTTACACTTAAAATGAAAAATCACTTGCACTCGATTTGTTAAGAGTTTGAGTGCAAGTAACTAAAATAGATAAATAACATATTTTTAGTAAAAACACTTAATTAAAATAATGTCATTCTTTATGTACAAGATATTTATGATCCTTAACAAAATCTTATAAGTTTTTGAGAGAATACGTTACGAAATCTCAGATTACCATATGTATTGTTGCACAAGTGAAATTCGTGACATTTTCTGCAAATTACACAAGCCTGAGGCAAAAGGGTTAAGATTGTTATGCATGATTCTTTTCTTACTTTTGGTGAGAATGGTAAGACTAGGAGACATAAATACAATTTTTGGCAATGCAGGAGTTATCTTCAGCTGAGACAGCTTTGCTTTTCTAACAGGGTGGTTGGCCTTTGGATGTGAAAGATGTAAGTAATTTAAGGGAGCTTAAAGGAAGGCTAGATAAGTATGTGAATAAATTTAACAGCTGGTTCTGGGTGTTTTATTTTAATTTTAGAGTTTAGTATAGTAAATAGGACAGTCTAGATAAGCTAACATGACTCTTGTTGTCCTTAAATTATATGTATATATATGACAAAGTGGAGCCAAAATGCAACAATAAATTTATCTAGTTGGAAACTTCTATTCAGCCACTTATAACGTGAACGATTGAAGTTATCCTTGGTAATACAATGATGTCTGGAAAAGGTTCATCCTTTCCAAGCTTAGGCATTTTCAATGATAAAGACTCATAGCACGATATTTGACGGGAGTTAAGCTATAAACACTTGTTAGTATATAAACTATAATGGCTTCATGTTGTAACTCAGCTGGTTTTATGATCTCTATATTGAGATTAAAGCTTAGTTTTATTATATACTTTTTAACCCTTTCTTGATGGGCTCTATATAAAATACATGAGTTTATATACACATTTGCACATGTTAAGTATTTATACTACTATATTAATATAATTTGATACATGTAAACAAATGAATACAAATTTAAAGTAGACAAATGATGTACTGTGTTTAGGAAGTGGTCTATGAGAAAAACAACAAGGTTAGTTTAAAAAATGCAAGACTTACTATACACTTGAAATTACTTCAGCTGTTATTATAATAACTTTCAAAATTTTTAGTGCATACTGGAGGGATTTACACATTTTGATAATCAAGTTACAAAAACGACTTTTACATTCCAGATAAATATAAGAGAACTTTTATTTTAACTTATGTTTTGCCTTTATGGCTTCTTCAGGGCTAGTACATAAAACTGTTTCAATATTTTAATATCAAATACTGCTAATAAGTTAAGACTTTCCAAAGAGATGATATCACTATTAATTTATATAACCAACATAACTGTTGACAAGGTACATCAGATAAATTTAAAGTTTATAGCTATCACTATTTGTTTCCATGTTCTCACTGCTTTTCCTTTGCAGTAGTTTATTTAAATACTCAGTTATGTTAACTTGAAATAACTTACCTGTTACAGGATGAGAACGACCAAGTACCTCAATGATTGGACAGTTTTGAAAGTAGTCTTGGAAAAGAGAAGTGTCAATCGTGGCAGACATAAGTATAATACGCATCTGTGGGAAGGCTCGTACCATGTCTCTAATAACCACCATGATGAAGTCAGTCTGAAAATAAAAAATTTATTATGTTCCTACACATTTCTGTATGAGCTCAATAATGGCAGTAATTGTAAATTACAAATTAATAAGACTTGTTTACAGATTGTTTTTTTTGCTTCAGAACTTTGCACAAAGCTATAAAGCCTATCTACACATAATTTTCTCTTATTTTGAACTGATAAGGCTACAGAGAAAGAAGCTGGTCAGCACTAAACCATCAACTCTTGTTTTAATTATTGTTGGGATCTCACCATCAAATATAATACTTAGTTGCTTATGTTTAGTTAAGCACAAAGCTACACAATGGGCTGTGTTCTGCTCACCACACATATTGAAACCCAGTTTCTAGCTTAAATACACCTACATACCCACAGTGCAAAGCATTTTTTTTAAATAATGAGTCACAAACTATTAACTGTTCAATTTTCATTTCAAGCAAGCTCAGCCTATAAATACTAACAGAAGCAATACTTAAAATATCACGAAAGTAAGTGAAATTTTAAAGCTGATATCAAGACAAACTTTTTATTGGGAAGCAAAAAATTTTATTTAAATATTTCCTACAAATTAAAAAAATGAAGATTTAAATTCAAATGGATAACTTTCCTAATAAATCACACAAATACTACTTTGCTGATAATTATTTATTTGAATCTATAATCTCCCCCCCCAAAAAAACTGCTTAGATTGTTTTTAATGAATAAAAAATGGTTCAGATCAACAAATAAAAGTTATTAGACTAAGAAACTGAAAATGTGATGCCCTATTTGTAAAAAGCTTACTTTTTGTTTTCACATAAATTTTGTAAAAATAAGTTAAAAAAATCACTGAAAGTATTTGTGAAAATACTGAAATTTTTTAAAGGTAAAGGCTCAAAGTCCCACAATGCTCCACTCCACACAAGAAATATTATACATAAAAGTCCCAGTCTTTCAAAATGACACCAAATACAAGACAACCTCAAAATAAAATAATGGTTTTCTTAATCCACCGAATATAGCCAGAAAAATATTAACGAAATATAACAGATTATGTAAGAAATGATGATACGAAGTTTAACAGTATTTTTTAAAGGAAATCTTGTGACTAAGTAATTTTATGACCAAATTATGTTCTCCAATCTTAAGTATTTTTCTTCAATTAAGTGGTATGTTTCATGAGTATGTAAGCAGTCCTTCCATCAAATGAGTAGTATTTCACTTCATTCTTTCATGGTGTGACAGAACATGATACCAATATAATTTCAATACATAGTTCTCATGGGACCAAATCTGGCTGATCCTTTAAGCCCCTTTGCCACCGGGCTTGATTGTAAGGTTCAGTTATCTGTAGCTACAAGTAGCTTCAGATCATCCTCTATGATCAGGATGTTACAAAGGTATTATCATAAAACTCTTACACAAAGTTCCATGGTGGTAAATGTAAGTTAAATTAAGTTGTCTGCTACGAAATGTGTGTGTAGCTAGTACGATAGGTAATATAAAAAAACACTATATTTTCAAAATAATCTAGATACAACACAAAATTGGAAACAAAAGGACAAACTGTATGTTGCCCCCCTTTATTTCACTTAAGTGACAACTACATTACTGGGCAAAGAACATACTTGTCCCTGACTTGAGAGATCACAAGTTATGGACACTGCAATCCTGTGATGATGAAATGTCAACACAAGTGACAATGCAACATTTTGCTTCTCCACGTCGTTAACATGTATTGAAATTAGTCTTTATTCAGGTTTACTCTGAATTCAAAATTGTGTCAGAAACCAGATAAAAATAACAGTCTTCTGACCCTGTTACTGGTCTGTCTGAGGTAAAAGCACAGGAGTATTTGTTATTGTCAGACCCTACTGTGCCACACTGAAAGGAACATGTTTAAGAATACTAGCACATAGCTTCTGTCATTATGAACTTTGGGATGTAAGTCTTGGATTACACATGTTCAATATGTAGGTGTTTGAGCCTAAAATTCATCTTGCAATCTCAAACTGCTATACATGAATACACCATTTTAAGAGAAAATTTTCAACTTATTAAAATTAATAGTTTTCAAATAGCAGCATAACAGCCATTCACACAATTAGACAGTCACAGTTTCATTTTGAAATTGTACCAAAATAGAACACAAGATATGACTTGATAAAAAACAGCAGAAATAATATTCAATAATGTATCAGTTACCACTACAAATGGCAACAATACTTACATTAACATCTCTTTCATGTATTTCATCAATAATCACATGCGAAATACCTCTCAAACCTGCTTCTAATTTTCTTAAGAGGACACCTGAGTAAGAACAAGCCAGTATTAAAAACGTTTTCAATACAATTAAAGAGATTTTAAAATACACTTGAAAAACATCCATCTCTCTTCAAGGATTCAATCTTGTCAGTCTTCATTCAAAGATTTCCCAATGTCACAAAGGATTTTTTAACTCTCTCAACACTGGCTTGGTCAATATGACCAACTACGTGACCTCTTTGCACTCGATTAAAGTCATTACAGATCTAATACTTCTAACTTTCAATATAGTTTGTATATCTTCACAAAATTTAGCAGTCTTTCAGTTAATATAAAATCATATTTTTTAGTGAAATGTTTTTAGTAAATTAAAGATTTATCCATGAGTATATTGAGTATTTGTTTTGAATAGTCCGTGTGCAAAGTAATTTTCATGTTGAAATTATAACTATGTTTCTTCATCTCAAATTTCCTTTGTGTAATCCTTAAAACCTCCTAAATGCATTTCAAACGTTTTTTTCCAGTAAATCTTTATAGTTTTTTGTTATTTTCTCTAATCTATCTCAAAATGGAATTGGTCAGTTCGACTGACCTCGAAATCACCATAAAAAAATAAATCTGAATAATCCTTCTTTTCTTTCTAGAATGACTTCAAATTGTAACATGAAACTACATTTCTTTATCCTAAGTAGCTCTAAGTTCATAACAATATACATCTGTTTATAATTAAATTTTATTGTTTCATTGCCCCTTAAACTGTGTCTGTGGCATTAAAAGTTGTAAATCAATCAGGGAACGCACAGCTTACATTACGCTAGCAAATTACATTACCCAAGAGCTGCTCACATGTATGCCTCTTGAAACATTTTTATCACATTATTACTATCTATTTTACCTAATCTACCCTTAAATAATCTAAAGAGACCCTTAATTTAGTTAGTTTTATAATAATAAATAAAGAATAAACATGAAAAAAAAGAAATAAAGTGCTCACCCGGGTTGTCTTCTTTTTTTTTGCTGTCAGTGACACTTAACCCAATTTTTTTTTTATACTAATGGTAGTAATGCATTAATAATTTTATTTAATTAAATAATGCACCAAATAACATAGAATAATAACATGCAATGAGCAGACATCTTCCCATAACTATCACAGTTTTTCTGGCTTTCTAGCTCTGCAACAAAAACTGTAAAAAATTCATCCAATCTAGTCATTATCTTTCCCATGGGAACAAAGATTGTACCAACTGTGAAATTGACAATTCTCTGTTCAGAAAACAATGTAATTTAATACATCATTTGATAGATGAAAAACTTGGCTTTCAATTGGTTATAGATAATACAGAATTAAACTTAAGAGACAACTACTAACAAATTCTGAGAGAAAGGATGTGAGAGGTGGGTGTGGCAAGAGGGGTCTTATTTTCTATTCGATGGCTCTGTAACTACACAAAATTGAAAGCTATAAAAATTATGGTTTGTCTGAGCAATTAACGATTCTATAATGAGTAATTACTTCGTACTTGTTGGAGAGGTGGTGAATAAAATAGAAGAGAGAGAGGATGCCTAGAGAAAATATGTCACATTTTTCACACTAGCAGAAATTCAGGATTTTGTTTTAATATTGCCCTATAAAATTAAAAACTTAAAACTTGTATACTATTAAAATTGGTATAACATAAACAAAAAGTAGTTTAATAAAATTTTGAATGAAAGCCACTAAAATTTCATGACATGTGAAGTAAATGATGCCCAGACAGAGGAGGTTAATTTCTTAATTTAAAAGCAAATATTAAAAATAACTCCTAAATATCTATTTGTGTGTGTCACATACTATGTTGAATGCAGCACTGGTTCAAATTAGATGTTTATCATGTCCAAATACAAAGTCTATAGTTTCTTACAAATTAAGAACCTCATATCTTTTCTATTTGAGATATCGCTACATTTAGTGAATCAAACATAGTGAACCCACCCACCTCTTTCCATTTTTGGATATGCTTATGTATACCTACTTCTGTCTATGACACATGAATAACCAATCGAAAGCTTAGAATGTCCCCCATGTGTTTCTCTGTTACTCTGTGAAGTATTTATGCTGGAAACCGTTTCTTTTCATAGTAGATTCCAAGTAGTAAGGTGAGACATTAATGAGCTTGAAAAATCATTTTTTTAGACCCACATACGGCTAAGTTACTATGTCTGATAAATTATAGTAGAATTCTGTGGTACTTATATGGTAATTTATTATTTTTTATTTCAAAATGAAGAAGGGAACCTAAAAAAATTATTTTGTTTTACATTCTCCACATGCAAAAATTGAAAAGGCTTAGCAACCTACAGTAAGCAGCAAACAAATACAAAGTTTGTAACTAGAAGAAATTGTTTTCTATGCTTTCTTTATTTACTGTTCTATGTTTTAAGAAAAATACACTTATAAGAACTTACTTGTAAATAGTAATAATGTATATACATATATAATGTATTAAAACCAAAACGTGACTGTATTTAAGAAAATACTGGTCTACTAGAACACAGCCGAGACTTTGTAAAGGCCAGTTTTATATTATTGGATACAGTAACATGAGTGCACATGTGCTATGTCACTCAGCTTCCATAATGTTAATCAGACACTGCTGAAAGGTCAATAGAATGAAATAATAAATTTTTATATATGCTATTTTTAAGCTATTTAGACAAAACATTTGTGGTTTTGTGCTATAATTTGTAGCATTTCTAGAATGAAAAAAGTGTAATTTATATCTATTTCCTATTTTTTGTATGGTGGTTACATAGTTGGTCGATTTGACAAAACCCAGACAGAGATACAATAGTGAAAATAACAGATATGATATAAAGTTGTATTTTTTTTTATAAAAAATGTTTGATAATTATCTGGAGGATATTAGGTTACAGAGAATTAGCATGTGAAATATGAAAATTCTGTGATGCATAAAAGTATTTTTAATATTAAAATCAAAATTACTTTCCAACATAACTTTTGAAAAAATAAACGACAAATAATTAATTAAAAATCTGATAATTTGTATACAAATGTTTTGCAAAATGTCTTGAAGATATATGTATGTTTTAAAAAGTTACAGTATAACTTCTTTATGGTTACTTTCAGGAATATCCATATTAGAAGGCTTAATTAAATATCAGTTAATACTTAGGTACCAATTTGATTTGATTTTCTACACCAACAAACATTTATTTTTTAATGCTTTTAAAGTATTTAAATTTATAAATAATCTTTAAAAAACACTTCAACACCACATGTTTAAGTCTCTACTTTTTCTATGCTATTTCATAAAGACTTAATCATAAGTATATTGGATTTTCAATTGTGCATGTACTATCAACATACCTACAGTACAAAACAAAATTGAGCCATATGGTCGAGGAAGAGCCGATTCAAAACGAACGCTATACCCGCAGCTGTATCCTATGGTTTCTACTCGTTCTTCTGCTAGTCTTTCAGAAACAGATACTGCACTGATACGTCGAGGCTAAACCAATGTACAAATTTACAAAAAATTACAGTCAAATTATATGTCAAAAAATTTTTTAATGCTTCCAAATTAAACACAATCTGAAAATTAAAGAATTTTGGTAAAACAAAATTGTTTGATACATTATTATTCAGAGAATACTGTATCACAAAAAAATTAAAGTGACTGTGACTTATCCTAATTTATTTGACAAAAAGAATCTGAAGTATCATTATCTTAAATATTTTAATGATGTATCCTTATATAGTTTTCAATTGAAATAACAATTCTTTCTATTCTTGTTTGGCAATGATAGCCATTCTCAAGTTTGTTCGTCTTTGTCAAAGGATTTAATTGTTGGCATTTACTAATTTCTGAAAAATCAACTCAAGATTTTTTAAGTTACTCGGGGAAGTGCCCCCTGTTAATTTTAACAGTGTTCCAGCTGAATAAAAAAGTACAACCAACCATTAATTTAAATTTCTGTACTCATTGACAAGTATATAAACTACCATAAGAATACAGAAATCAGTTATCTGATTTTGAAGAACCTGGAAATCAAAACTTTCTTTCCTTGGTGAAGCTACTGATGCTAGTCAACTTAATAAATGTCAGAAACAAATGTTTATTCTTAACCTATTTGATTATGATAAATAAAAATGGCAAGGAGCCAAGTATCAATGATAATTTATTTAAAAAAAATCTAAAATATGTAGTTCAGCAGGTAGTACCTATCCATTATACTAGGTGCAAAATTAGAAATTGATAAGTTAACTTAGATGAGTTAACTTATGTGGACATTGTTTAAATCAGTAGGAAACACTTACGATACCCTACTTTTCTTTCTAGGCATAAGAAAAATAAAACACTGATTTCTATTTTGGAATAAATTGTTGGAAGCTTTACCTGAGTCACAACAATACAACATTCTGCAGCGTGACCCGCACTTGTGTAGCTCTCCAAGATGTACTGAGGAACCTACAAAATATGATCAATTAATGCACTGAGAGTTGCTACTTTTCAAAATGGTTAAGTTCCATGTATTTCAAATACAACTTGCACATTCTTAAATTTTGAGTTAATCAATAACAATTCAGTACAATATTTGTCTTAGAATTCTTATCAATGAAAAAATTTCCGAAATATATCAAATCATACGTAATTCATTTCAAGAATGAACAAAATACTTTTATGTTAATAACAAGATGAATATACACGTAATTGAAAATATAAAAAAAATAATGATTCATACTAATTCTTTCCAGTCTTAGCATTTCAGGTAGTACTTGTAGAAAATTTGTGAAATCAAATTTTGCAAAATTGTGATAATTCCCCACAAATTTCCTCCAAAATAAAATTATTACTGAAATGATAAGATTTCAAATTTTTTTATATACATCTTATTAACACTTATTTTGGATGAAGTAATCAAAAAAAGTAATCAAAACTGATAGTCCTAATTGGCAGTTATTGGTCTCCCATTGGAAATATTCAGATGGTGGAAATAATTAAATTTCCCATCTGTAAAAATACAAATTGTCAGTTGATGAAAAAAAGGTGGAAATGCTTATTTTTATCTGAAGTAGTCCGAAAACAGTGAATATTTGAACTTGGTGACAAGAATTGTAAAATTATCTACATGTTTTTTTTGCAACTTTCTTGTTTCTGAAGATGAAAACATCCTAACATCTGAAACTTGAGATTTTGTTTTTTAATCTTTCCTTATGACTTTAAAATTTCTTAAAACACCTCAAATTGTCTCAACACTTATTAAGACTGCTTGTTGTCATTTAGTTAAAGCATTCTGATGTGTTTATTTATTCTACATAAGTAATTTTCTTGGCAGATAATGTTATGTATAACTTTAGTATTTTAACTCAAGGTCATCAACCAATGTTAGGATCATATTTCACCTTGGGTCAAATGTAAGATATGTCTTGTTGAATAGATTACTTAAATATTTCAAAAGCAGACATATATAAGTTCTACATATAAAATAGAAATAAATACTATATATCTATATATGTTTTAATACTTTAGACAGTTTGTATTGCACTATTTATTTCAACAATATGGCTTAGCATACATCATCATTTGATCCACTATGATATATGTATCAAAACTAGCTATCAATTAAACTGTTACATAACACATGCAGCATAGTAAACAGCTGTTATATAGTGGTTTTGATTGTTTTATACATGATAAATTGATAAAAAATAAAATTTATATTTCAAAAGGTATGATGAATATTATACCATGTGTTGAAAAGGTTTGTTTCAGATTTGGTGATGTTTATTCATAAAAATATAATAGGTATAATATTAAAAACTTAGCTGGAAATGGTTAAAATAACATGTTCTGTAGAGGGATGAGAACTTTGTATCAAAATGATCTTGAAGTCTCACCATGAATATAGTCTATGTCACCATGTTCAATCATGCTCTATCATAGTTTCCATTGCAAAAGACCCCATTTTAAAACTGTCACGTCCAAAGCATACCATTTATCCTTGCTAGCTTATCATAATTCATCTAGTATACAAGAAAAATGGTTTCTTAACTCTTTTCAGCATGTGCTCGATCCCTGGGACTGACCTTGTAACCATTTTGTCTTGTTATAGTTTTCATGCTATAACTTTTAAATTAGTAACCAAATGTTAAGGAAATTTGGCAGATTATCAGTAAACATTACAATGACTTCATACACAAAATATAAATTTTTTATTAAGTCTTAAGGTATGTAAAGCAATGTTTCTCCCATGTCTTTTTTTTTTCTTTTTGAATGTTGCCTATCTATCATGCAAAGTAATTTTTCATTTTAATATTAAAAATACTTTTATGCATCAGAAAAATGTTCAAATTCACATGCAAAATCTTTATAATGTCCAGATAATTATCAAATGTTTCTTAGAAAAAAAACTTTGTATTTTATCCATTATTTTCAGTAATTAATCTCTGTACGGGTTCAGCAGATATGACCGATCCCACAACCACCATAAAAAATTAGGAAATAAATAATAATTATGCCTCTTTCACTCTAGAATGAACACAAATTATAAATGGTTAGAATAAATAGCTTAAATCTCATAACATTATACATTTATATATATTTATTATATTAACCTTTCAGCCGTGCCAGGCTAACAAAACAGAAGTTACAATGATGCAGCTCACGTGCACTCACGTTACCGTATCAAATAACATAAAACTGACCTTTGGTCTGTACAAAGTAACTTGTCTTGGCTGTGTTTTAGTCGGCTAGTATTTTGTAAAATACAGTCACATCTCAATTATTATACATTATATATGTATATAGATTATTGCTATTCTAAAATAAGTTCTTAAAGTTATCTTTCCTAAAACACAGAACAGTAAATAAAGAAGTAAAGCAAACAATTATCTCTTCTAGTTAAGACCTTTGTACTCGGTTGCTGCCTCACGTAGGTTGGTAAGCCTTCTAAAATTTTGCATTTGGAAGATATGAAACAAAATATATTTTTTTTGTGGTGGTGGGGGGTATATATACAGTTGAATAACTAAAAAATCATAAATTACTACATTAATACCACAGAATTCCACTATAATTTATCATGCTTAGTAACTGAGCAGTATTTTAGTCAATAAAAAATATGAAATTTCAAGCAGTCTAAAGACACAACCTACCTCCTTGAAAAATTGGTTCAAAAGAAAGCAATGGCATCCAAGCCCATTAAAATGGCTGAGAAAGCCACTAGGGGACATTGTGAGCTTCTGATTGGTTATTCATGTCATATATAGACGTGTATATAAGTGAGCATTTCCAAAAATGGAAAGTGGTGGGTGGGGTACCACTGTGTTTGTATTATTACATGAGCAATATCTTAGCAGATAGAAAAGACATTCTTATTTTATATTCTAGCTTGTCAATATTGGTAATTTGAGCTTCTAATTCATATGAACCTATAGACTTAGTATTTTGACTTCACACACATCTAATTTGAACCAGTGCTGCATTCAACATAACACGTGACACACAAAAATTGATGTTTATCTGTGTTTTTTTAATATTTACTTTTAATATAAGAAATTAAGTAGTGTATAGTACTAAAACTTGAACTATAATCTACAGTTTGATACCAAACTTATTGCCATAAATTCATTAGATAGTAGTTTAATAAAATTTTGAATGTGAGTTAACAAACGAGATGACATGGCCTTTAACCCTTGACTCATCTCAAAAGGGTTAACATCTGTTTCAACAGTCCAATCACATAAAAATCCATAAGCACTGCATCTGCCAACTTGACCAGTGTGTCTTTGTATGGAATACCATTAATACCCATTTAAGATGATGCACTTCGCTAAACATGGCTGGTGTACTATTTGTTGCACTTCTATTTCTGGATGGTCTTGCTTCCCCAAATTGATCCATATTCTTTTGTTTATCATTGCTATTAAGTACAAGAGTTTCCCCATCTTGGAAATTCTAAATCTCCAATCTGAACACATCTTCATGATCTGTGTGTATGAATATTTTGTACTGGAAAAGGCTATTACATACCCTTCCCAAAAAGAGATTAGTTTTTAATTCCACACACTACCTATGAAATCCAAACAATAAGAAAATGTAGTTCTAAATCATTCTATTCCACCACAACATTACTGACTGAGGTTGTCACATGATTTGCTGACATGCATATTCATTGTTCTAATATAACATCCTTAACTCCATATTACAGCTAAAATTTTTAAAAATGAGCAATTTTAATGATGAGAATTAGTTTTAAATTTGAAAACATTTTATCTAATTCCTATCTGCTATATTAGCAGAACTATTCAAGCATTTTTGTGAGAAACATGCTTTTAACAACAAATCAACTATTTTTTAACACTTTCACAAATGCTTTTTGAACAAGATGTTACACAATAGTGTTCAATTTATTTAAAAGAATTCTATGAAATGAAACCTTCAATGACATTATTACCTGAGTAGTTTTACCACAACCAGTTGCACCTCTCACAATAATAACAGGATTTTCTTCAATAGCAGCTAAAATCTCCTCACGACACGAAAATACAGGAAGCTTCTGTCTTTCTCTTATCATCTAACATCGAAACCAAAATACAACAATTAAAACAACAAAATTTCGGCTAGCTTCGATTTTACTTTTTGTTTATTTCAGTTATATTGTAAAAAAAGAATAGCTTTAAAAGTAAGATTATTTAAACTAAATCCCAAATTCTAATAGGCCATTACGTCTTCTTAGAAAATAAACTCCATCTTTTGGATTGTTTTTACTCTAGGTTAGTGAAAGTTCAAGTTCTTTTTAGCTTTTGACGGGACACAACATATTCCATATGACACTTCAGTCATATGGAATCAAATAACTACAAACATTTGTTATGGATGTCCAAATTTAATAGCAGAGCATTATATCACTCTTACGTTTTGTCTTCAG
>NW_013666298.1:84602-88133 GCF_000517525.1 Limulus polyphemus
AAGTGTTCAGATTGTGTTCTTTAGTCACACCCAACATTTCTACCAAGTTTAAAGCCTATCCATGTTGCTATTTCAGACTTACTTATATTTATTATTTCAGTCACATACATAGATATATAGATGGCATTGCCACTGCTCCATTATAGTAAAATTACATTATTAGAACTTACTTGTGTCAATTTTTTAAAATTATACATGGAGAAAAGGTTCAGTGCATCTCTTATTAACCCTCTCCCTACAAGTGGATGCTCAGTCACTCAAGAGTGCATATAGTCAAAAATCAACTTCCAAACTTAAGTTAAAAAGTATAATCCTATTTGTATTTCATCAATTTGTTACTCAAAAATATAGCAGAATGGATAATTTAGCCTTATATAATGCTTATTTCATAAATAAAATAAAAAAATGCTTAAACTTTCATTCCTATCATGTGTCTAAACTGTAATTTAAATTTTTTGCTGACTCCTAAACTTTGATATTTATTTCATGTTTTTCCACTGTCTGTTCATTTAGGTTCTAGATGAAAGTATATTGGTTGATCCCACACTGACTGCACTATGTGGAAGGTCTAGAAAATTTTTGACAAACACTCAGCTTTGAAAAGGCATACATCCAATAATCATCAGAAATGAAAAATGGTAAGCTTTAATGATATGAAATCTAAATTTCAAGTCTCGTTTGAAAATTACAAGTTGGATACATTCAAAAGTGAAGAAGCAGCCTCAAGATAATAAGAAGTTTGTAAATACTTCTCAAGTACTTAGAGGCTTGGAGCTTTTATATAATTTCTCAAGATGATTTTTTCTTTCCTGATAATGATTTTTGTGTTGTATAGAAGACACCAAGTAATGATACTGAGGTTTAGTGAGTACAGTAAGCTAAGGCTTTGAATGATACAAATCCTTCCTCTATTGAATATAAGATCTTTTGTGTTCAACAACATACACAAATACAAGATCTTACTTATGGAAAACAAACTATAAATATTAGATATAAATTAATCTCGACCAAAAAAACCGTTGGCAAAATATCATGCAATCACAATGGACATAAGCAATGGTGCTACCATGTTGAAAAGTGGTCATTGTTCAGTGGTAAATATTTGTCAGTCATACCATTTAATGATATTTGTATGATTTACAGTGGAAAATTGAATGCTTCAATTGCCAAAATAAAGTATTGAAATAAATATACTGATGAATATCAAACACATTAAAACTGACTGGATAAAAACAAACAACTTAACATTTCAATACCTAAAAAAATTATACAAATACTAAACAAAAAATTCTGTGAATTTGTTTTCACATAAACAAGACTATTTACAAATGTGGGAGAGAATTTTCACTGTGAGAATGAATAGAATGGTCCAGAAACAGTTAATTATAAAAAAGTAAATAATTTATGGAAATTATTAATTCTTAGGCCTACAATCAAAATTGTGTAAGATATAGTATTGATGTATAGTTTTTTACAAGATAACAAAAAACTTTATCACAGCACAACTACAAAAGATAAATTAAGCTTTAGTTTTATCATACTACAAATTTTTCATTATATAAAAGATAAATCTGGTATTTTCTTTTTACCATATTTCAATATAAGTATTCAATTATAATTTATGACTACTTGACAAATATGCATTGTAACAAAGTCATGCATTGTCAAGATATTTAATCACAACACTAAACTTTTACTGATTAATTAGAGGAAAAACAACAAAGAAAAACAATTTTGTCTCATAAAAAAGTATTTTGCAATTATGTACTGTATTTTTCTTTTATTTTTAAATGGGAAAGATGCAAGTTTCATTAAACGTTTTTATATATTATATCTTGCTTCTTGTGCTTTAAAATACACCAGTTACCTTATTAAGATTTTCATCATTAAGCAGTCGATCTTCAGACTCATACTTCAAATCTTGACTTATCTGATCCAAAGGTAGCTAAATAAAAGAAAAAAATATATCATTTTTATATGTACAAAATAATGCCAATCTGCTAATATAAATATTGCATATTGTTGAATTGTACTAGTGTTTTGCTATTCTTAACTGATGGCCAAGAAAACACAACTATTTATGAGAAAAATTACAAAACTGTTGATAAACTGTAAGAGAAAAAGTAAATCAAATTTATTAATTTTAACAGCACATTTTATATTCACAATTCTCTCAAAACTTCTGCTATATCTCTATTCTCAATGCTTTATTATAATATCTAAAGCTATACAAAGCAAAGAACTGGTTCACTTTTGAGAACATTTTCTGAGGTGTCTTAAGTGTTGTATAATATTACTTTATCAATTTAACTAAATCAAGTTATCCAGATTAACTCTCTCCCTGTGGGCTCAGTTGATTTGACCTAAAAAGTGATCCCAAATTAACCTTTACATACTATAATTTACTAATATGTTTTGTTTATCATCACAAACTTATGGAAGCTTTCAGTTAGAATACGTCATTTGTAGACAAAAAAATCGGAATTTTTAATGAAGTATTTTCATTACAAATTCCTCCATGAACATATGGAGTCAAAGTACTGACTGCTCCAAGTTAAGATTAAAAATTATTTTATTCATCTGAAAAATCTCAAGTTTCATTTGCATAATCTATAAAATCTCCTAAATAAATTTCAAACATTATTTTCCAGTGAAACTTTATATTTTATCTATTATTTTTCTAACCTAACTATATACAAGGTTGGTCAATTTGACCAAACTTGTAACCACCAAAAAAAATCCTAATCTCATAACAGTATACATCTCTTTATACTTAAACTTTGTTATTTTATTGCCCTTTCAACCACCTCTACACATATTCCCACCACACAAGTTGTAAATCAATTGGCAAACATGTAGCTCATGTTACCCTATTGAATTAGATAACACATAGGCTATTTGCAAATTGCATGTGAGCATACCATGTGAAAATATTTTATTATTATTGTTGTTTATTTTGCCTAATTTAACCTTATTTAATCTAAAGTTTCAAATTTTTACATTTTAGTTACTTTTATAATGATAAGTAAAGAATACACATGAAAAACAAGAAATATATTACTTACCTGGGTCTTTTTTACCTGTACTAGATAATTATTTATTGAAATAAATAATGCACCTAAGGATAAAGAATAAAACTTATAAAAAGCAGACAACGTCCCATAACTGTTACAATTTTTTGGGGGTTTTCTAACTGAGATAACAGGCATTAAAAATTTTAGCTGAGCTCATCAATGTGTTTCCTATAGGAATAAAGTTTGAACTGGAAGCAAAATAGACAGTTCTCTGTCCAGAAAACCTAAATACGTCATTTAATAGATTAAAAGTTTGGCTTTCTTCTGGTTATAAATAAAATAGTATTGAATGTCAGAGAGAACTATTGGCAATTTCTAAAAGAAAGAATGTAACAGGTGAGCATAGCAAGAGTGGTCTGATTTTCTATTTTATGACTCTTTTAACCCTATCGGCCCGGGTACACTTTAGTGCACATGACACAAAGTTTTAGTGTCTTACATTCAAAATTTTATTAAA
>NW_013666298.1:89043-100702 GCF_000517525.1 Limulus polyphemus
CAGGAATATTTTTAGAAGTGAATTTGTCTAATTTTTGTATGTTATTAGTCTATATTATTTGTTGTGTTACTTAAGTAAATAAAAATTGTTAAATGCTTTACTATAATCACTAAACAAAATCAGGTTTAACTCTCCTTCACAATCAAGGGCAAAAAAAAGAAGATTCAGTAAGTACTTTATTTCTTGTTTTTCATATTTATTCTATACATATTATTATAAAAGTAACTAAAATTAAAAGTATGGATCTTTTTAAGTTATTTAAGACTAGATTAGGTAAAATAAGTAATAATAATAATAATATAATTAAAATGGTTCATGAGGCACCCACACAAGCAGCTCGTGGGTAATGTAATTTGATAGCGTAACATGAGCTGCACTTTCCCAAAGTGATTTTCAACTTATAATGTTGGGGATAGCAGTTAGAAATGGTTCAAAGGGCAATAAAACAATAAAATTTAATTATAAATAGATGTATAATGTTACGAACTAAGAGCTACTTAGGATAAACGAATGTAGCTTCATGTTAAAATTTGAAGTCATTCTAGAAAGAAAAGAAGGTTAATTTAGGTTTATTTCGATTTTTTTTTTGGTGGTTACAAGGTCGTTCAAATTGACTGATCCCGTTTTGAGATGGGGTAGAGAAAATAACAAACTTTAAGGATTTAGTGAAAAAACATTTGAAATGCATTTAGGAGGTTTTTGGGATTACACAAAGGAAATTGAGATTTTTGAGATGACGAAAAGTATTTTTAATTTTAACATGAAAATTACCTTGCACACGGACTATTCAAAACAAAGACTCAATATATTCATGGACAAAACTTTATTTTATTTTATTAGAAATACTAAGAAGTATGACTTTTTGTATGTGAAAGACTTGTAATATTAACTGAAAGACTGCCAAATTTCGTGAATATATATATATAGTTATAAGTATTAAATTTATATCAACTTTAAATGAGTACAAAAGATTGAAGGCTATAAAAATTATATTTTACTTGTTACAATGTTGTCATTGCTCAAGCAATTAATATTAAATTTCATAATTCTTGTATGGGCAGTATATAAATTAGAGGAGAGGAGATATCTGGAGAGCAAATGTCACAATTCTCATACTAGGGGAAATTCAGGACTTTTTTAAAATAATGTCTTATAAAATTAAGAACCTAAAACTTGTATAATACTAAAATTTGGATTACTAGCTACATTTTTATTCCAAGTTTATTTATACACCATAAGAAAATTTAAATTTTGAATGTGACTTAGTAAAACCATGCGACACACACAGAAAATTATGCCCATAGCGAGAGGGTTATCATTATTGTGTGAGAGTGTTTATAAAAAGTTCCTAGATGTGATTAATGTTAAGAAGTATTTGTGTGTATTAGGATTACAATTATCACAATCATAATACTTTATATCACGTTCAACCACATTTACTTGTGCTAATGGACCCTCATCAATGTTACAGCTGGTCCATGGATTCCAGTTTTGTTGTGGTGGTGACCAAGGCACAACTCCGCCCAACTGAGGCTTACTAGTAGGTTCTAATTCTGATGTTTTCACCTGATCTTCCATTAGACTGAATGGTTCAGAAGCATTAATATTCTAAAAAAAATATTTTAATAGTTAGACATCTTCATCTACATAATCAAAACAACTTCACAATTAAAAGAATGCCATAAATATGAAAAAAATCTAACCAAAAGGTCTGTATGTTTATGAATGGAAAATAAAAGAACATGTTTAATGAATATTTCAGTTATATAAATTTATATATGACAAAATGTCTTTGATAATAAACTCCAATAGCCCACTAAACGGTTTTACATCTGTTGAACAAATTTAAAATGTTTTATATACATTTCATACAATTAGAAATATTAAATTCGACAATGATTTTAAAATGTATTGAAAAATCAACAAATGAACTTTAACAGACATAGGCTTCATTATCACGAAACATAATCAAAAGTATTAAAACTATTGCATGTTTTATTTCTTGAAGCTGAACGTACTGTCATTGCTGTTTCTTAAATGTCGTGTCATAATGGCATGTAATAACAGTTAATGTGTGGTACAGGATCAATACTGTGAATATTTTGTAGGTATCAATCTTAAAAAATTTTTTTCCCCTTTATCTTCACACACCAACCTCAGGAATTTGAACAGGTTCAATTTGTAGCAGTTGTAAAACTTCACACAACTCGCTTTCTAATTCTGGGCTTATATTTACTTCATAAGGTTCCAACTGAAAAACAAAAGTGATTATAATTGCTTGGTAATGACTTCCTGAAGAACATAATTTCTAAACTATATTTGCTTATATGTGATCTGAAAGAAAAAGAATATGAAACCTATAAAATTTCTAACAAAACAAAAACTATTTTTCCAATAATCTAACACAGCCTAAACTCAAAGTAAAGAGAAAGATGTATTAACAATGTCTTCAATATAATATTTAATACAATTCCAAATGTTTAACAAGATAATTAAAATCAAACATTCATTAACGTTTTGGTATCTCTGAACACAACAAAGATCATCAAATTCTTCTAGCTTTTCACTCTTTACCTGAAGATTAGTTGTATTTATTAAAACAAGCTTCATATTTTTTATAAATATTTAGAATATTTATGGAAAATTATCATTGTTTAGGACAGCATTAGAAAATGCATTACTTTTTCCATCTCTTTCTTTTTTGAGCTCTGCCCAGTGTATGCTTCAATGACACGGAGATGATACAGTTGTCTAACAAGTGACAAAGCACATGATTTTGATGCAACTTGCTTGTTTGAACCATGTTCTCTAGCATGTACGTCTGTAAAATAATAATAATGTTTATGTATAAAGGCCAATATTATTATAAATAGATAACACTTAACTTGCATGATGCTACTGGGTTTATAGAAAGACTTAATACCATAAAACTTGTTACTTGCACACTAAAGAAAAAATATTTTGATATACAGTGGGTTAACTTAGAAAATTTGTTGATCTAATCTAAAGACTATGATGTTGAATTAATTATTTTTCCACATGAAAAAATGTAACTGATAAAGAAAGGAAATCATAGCATTGCTATCCCCAATAATATTTTATTAATAAATAATCTTTTTACATTACTTTCAAAGAAGATATCTTATTAATTCAAGATACTTTTCCAGTCTCAAAAGAAATTTTTTTTCCTTTTGAAGTTACATATACGTTCTCCCATAAGAGAACATCATATTTAAAATACCATAACACAATAATGAACTTTTCTAAATATAGATTTTTTATATTGATGGCATGACATAATCCATTAAGAATATTTTTACTAAAAAGTTTCAATATTAAATCTTGTATGGTGAACCATACAAAAATTACAGCTTTCTACATAACTAAATCCAACTAAAACTGATTTTCAGGTTTCTTAACAATTTGACATTTGATAAAAGTTTTATAAAATAAATCAAATTTCATTTTATTGTTAAATTCTAAAGTGCTCCCATATAAGAACACTGGGCAGTAAAAGTTTAATGTTGTTCTCTGATGTTAATAGCATGTTTATATTTTCCAAAGAGAGTAACTTTTTCATAAACAATATCATCACTACTTTACATTATCTAATGCTTTACAGTCAGTATTTCAACTTTTATTAGAATCATTAAGTTATAAATTTATAAAAAAAAATGGTATACAAATGCACATAACATACAAACACATGAAAATACTTACTTCTTCCCAGCTGTTTCACATAAAATGACATCTCACTGATGAAACTCCTGCAGATTAAACAGTAACCAGGGATAAGCTATATGAATAATGATCCCACTAGACTAGAATACAAACATTTAAATAATCTTATTGCAAGTGACTAATCTTATAGGTTTTTAACTAAATTTTACTTTTAGGAGGAACAGTATTCTACTGTGTGTTAGTACCTGTTAAACAAGTTATTTCAGCAGCCAAAATATATTTGAGTTTAAAATGTTGTTGAACATCACACTTTTTTTCTATTTAAAAACCTTTATCAAAATATACTGATACTTTTGTTTGAGTGAGAAAGTGAGAAACTGGATACATCCCTTAGATTACAGATGAATTGAGTGAAATGATTCTGTGTAGAGATGGGTGATTGGTGGCATTTGCTAACTGATTAATCAACAACCCAATTAAATTATCACATCTGATTAACGAATTAGTGCAGTTTTCCTCAAAGTGTGGTACTTACAAGTAAGCATAAAAAAATTGTAGCAGGTACTGCCAGCCAGTTGCCTTCTCACTAGTCAGCAGATTAAAATTAGTAACAGCAGCAGATAAACTCAGTTGCTTTGCCATAACAAAGATAGGACAAGCAAGTTCAGTGGCAATATTTGGATTACTTTAGTTGGAATAACCAAAAATAATAATAAAAATCAACAACTCTAATTCTGACTAGTTGATTATTTTCATCACAATCAATATAATGGGAATTTCTATTATCTTATTCAACACAAGCTTCTGTTCATTGTAGATGTAAAGATATGTTATTGTTACATTGAAAATTTAATTAAACATTTTATTTTCAATGTATGTCAATAAACTTGGTATCAGAACATAATTTATTATTCAACTTCTTATATCATCTAAAATTTAACTTCTAAATTTCGATAGAAAATATTCATAAAAGTTCTCAAAGTTTACTTATGTTGTCATGTGACATTTGTGCTCTAAATTCTCCCCCTTTTAGTTTGTATAACTTCAATAGTATAGCTTCTACAGTGTCTAACTAGTACAAACACGAGCTATAAATAATGACAGGGTCAAAAGTAGAATTATAATATCTTAACTACTCTATTTAATGACATATCAATATACTTTCTAACCCACATGACAGAAGTCCCTCCCATCTATTCTTTATTTTCAATGCAATTTTTAAAACCACATATTCTTAGTTGATGCACATGGTTAAAATCAATATATAAAAAAACTTTTTTTTTTCTATTTCAAGTTGTAAACTTTTTAAATTTAGCAGCAACAGATTTTAGTCAAGAAGAAATGAATGATGTTTGTGTAAGTAGTTGTTGCTCATAGCATTTATAGAATTTTTTACCATATTTATTGCTTAGTTAGAAAGACAGTTAAATGATAGTAGTTTTAAAACTTTTTTCCTATGACTGATATATTTTCTTTTTCCAAAACGGATATTTGAAATGTACAAGATTGTTTTGTTTTGAAAATGAATTTAAGGAAAATATATCAGACCTATTTAGTCACATGTTCAAATGCACAATTTCATGCTGCACAGTATGTTGGTGGATAAAAATCTGCTAATGTGTTGTCTTTCACAGAAGAATATACAGCTTACATGATAGAAGCCAGGAAATAAATTCGTGAAATTAAAATAAAACAGATGTGAAAATGTCAACAGTTGGAAACCATGAGTAAAAGAAAATTGAAAATCTTGTAAACTGATGCATTCAAAGAGAAAAAAGTACTATTCAGTATATTTCATATTTTTTAGCTTTTACTTTCACTGTGCATTGATGATTTTGCTACAGTTAGTTTTGGAATAGAGAAGCTAACAGATAATAAAGTTACACATCAAATTCTTTTTTCCATTTACAAGGTTTACAGAGGTTATGCAAACGACATATGAAAACTGTAAGATGAAAAAAGTATCTATTATTCTTAGCATGAAAATCACCTTTCACTCAGACTGAATCAGTAAAGGCTTTATAAATTCAGACAAATCTTTTGCTAAAAATATTTTATTAAATGGTTATTTTTTTTGTGCAACATATTTATAATGTTTATTAAAAGAACTACAGTGGGTATAGCTTCCTAGTTACATGGTGGTTATAAGGATAGTCAAGTTGCCCCTGGCCAGACGCATAAAGTTAATCAATTGTTGGAATAATTGAAAACAGTAATAATTAGAAACAATACTTTCAATTCATCAACTTAATTATAAGTTTGATTACACAATTAGTTTATATAACACAAATCGAGGTAATCACTGCTTGTAAGTAATAGGTAACTGATTATATCACTCAATCTATTAAACCACCCAGTTAATTCTGTGGATTATGCAACTTAAAATATTTGGGAGGGATACATATGTATTTATATAATTATACAATACTTCTTAAATTTATACATCTTAAACATTAACTAGGAAGCTCACAAAGCTAACTTTACCATCATTTGTGTAAGTTTCTTCATACTGATTTCTGATTCTAGATTTTCCAAACTATTTTGAGCAAATTGGAATGCATTTCCTTAATGTTGGCTTAGAGAAATAAATGAAAAATCTGCAGTTCTGGATAGCTAATTCTAATCTTGCAGTTTTATTATTCAAAACCTTTTCTTAGGAAACATTGTTAACATACTCACATTTTTAATGCCATACTTTCCATTTTAATATATCTCTCTCTCCTGTTAACTTAAGGTGGGTTGCTAGTGTGATGGTTTTATCATCATAAAACTACACCACTATGACTTCGAGATGTATACATTTTTAGATGTTTACAAAATCCAAGAGAGTTTTGCTTTTGCAAAGAAGGAGAATGATCTAAAAGCATAATAAATGGGTTATGCTTTTGGCACCACATCTGTGCTGAAGTGTACCATGTCTTTACTAAAGAGAAATTGACAGAAATATCATTGTAGTAAGGTTGTAACTGAGCTATTTCTCAAAGTTCGATGTCTGAATCCTGGTGTTCCTATTTTTGCAGCTGTCATTTATTTTCTACTTCAATTGTTCTTTAAATTTCTAGAATTAACTCCAATTTACAAAATTTTTTAACTTCTTTTCCTTTCTAACTCCATATATTTTGCTGCTGTTTTTTATTTTCTCAATATTTCAATTTAAACATCTTGATTATTCATTTGGAATAAAATGGGTAAAGAAAAAACTTTTCAAAAAAGAAAGTAAATGTAGGGATTGTATTGGCATCACACCTACTTAATAGTGCCTGTGCTATTTATGTTGGGATGATGCAAATACCATCCCTACTATCTTGTTTGTATTCTTTTTGAAGGATTGATATTAACCATCCCTAGATTTACTTCCTTTTTTGAAAAGTTTTTCTTTATTTGTTTGCTTGTTGTTGTTTTTTTAATGCAGTGTTTCAATAGACATAGGAAGATTGTATTTATAACCAAGTACTAAATACAATGAGGTTCCAACTGCATTATTTATTGTTTATCTATTACTGGCTGGTTATGCTTGTTTCACTCTTTGCTTAGGCATTTTAAAGGAACACCAAATTTCAGTAAGAAATCTAACTTTAAGGGGTGATAACATCATTTACACTAGAATTATCTTTTTTTTTTTAATTGCTACTAGTTGATCATATTTATAAAAGCAGATACTCTGTTTGAAACTATGTCATCTCAGTGAAATTGGTTGACTCCATTGTTTTAGTTATTGAATTCTCATGTAATCAAAAAGAAGCAGAAGAAAGAAGAACAAAAAAATTCAAATTTTTTGCTGTGATATTTACAGACAGTCCCAGAACTTGTGACTCAGTCATAACATTGATACTGTTATAAAAGGAGACACTGTGTAGTATAAAACTCTGATGACCTATTGAGGAGATATTTAAAATACCATTTCAATGAACAATATGAGCCATCCCTACACAGGCACTGCTACCGTCTGCCCGATATATTTGCTTTATACACACCAAGTTAAGCTAGAATAATTGCTTGAGCTAGACCTAACATAAACACTTTGTTCAGGAACCTTCAGTCACTTAGTTTGTAGACAGTTACCTGTGTACTAATAGCTTAATTACTTGGTAGGAATATCACTAGTTAAGTTTAGTCTTTTCTTTTAACTCTAGTGGATATTTGCATCAAAATCTCTATCTTTATAATAACTTTAGGCTTTGTTTTGTTATCAATAAAAGAAATATCATAGGATATGCTAGTAAAATTTGTCAATTATTAGAAATTAGCATAAAAAATATTAGCTTTAAGGCTCTTTTCAATAATTTATTTGGTAATTTGATAGTTTTTTTATTATAATAATTCAGGCTTTAGACCATTTAATATTAAAAATTGGTAGATTTTTGCCAACTGTGCAACAAAGTATATTGAATATTCACATCTCTATGAAAACAAACACACACTACAAATTTAAAGCTTATGTTTCATGTTTTCTGTTATACTTCTTACGGAAAACAAAAACCATATTTTATAACAAAATGCTTTTTAAAAGATTGAACAATGGAAATATACTATGCAACCTAACCCTTTAATAACCCAAAAATACCTTTTTGGCAATGATTCATGTTGAGCAAGGGGATGTCATTATCACTTTTATATTAATTCAAAATATTGCTATTTATTTTTTCTTTATTTTTTTTATGGCTAAATAGATTTTGATGAAAAATCTACTACTTATAGATACCTGTGATTTTGTAAACAAAAAATCAATTACCAACTTAAATATGTACTCAATGATTCTAATGGTTTGGTTAACACAGTATGTTAACTTCAAAGTTTTCACAAGCACAAAAGCATATCAAACAAATCACCCTTAACTATTAGTTTATACTTGGCATATTTAATACTTTGTCAGTTTCATATAATGAGCACAGAAATTTGCTATATTTTTTACTGATATAGAAAAATAATAACTAGTTCCTATAAAACACTATACACACCTTGATAGCTTTCTGTGGCACATTCTTGGGCACCAGAACATTCTCAAGTAGAACACGCCAGGCAGCAGAATATTCCCTTTCCATTGATTGCCAAAACACTGTAGTGTCGGCAGGTTCAGCCACTCAGGCGATAAGTAACGGTGTCACAGCTCCAAACCCACTGGCTTAATACACAAGTGCAGTCTTTCTTTTAACTTGAACTTTGAACTCAAAATTCAAGCAAAAAGTCTTGAAGTTTTTTTGTTCTTTTTGTAATATATGCATATATTACCAAGGTAGGAATTAAAATTCTTTTGGTATCTGTTTCATAAAAGTAAAACTTTCTGAAACTTTCATACATATTTAGTTTAGATGAGTTGGTAATGTTTTACCTTTATTAGGTTATGAAAAAGGCCTAAACATGAAACTTATTAAAAACGAAGGAAAATGGAAACAAGGTTGATTTGAAATCTCAGCCATTTGAACCTTTCTCTGGCCTCTGTTCCCTTCTTTCTGGAAGAGATAAAGGGCCTACCGTGATTTACATTTTAGTTTTATGCAGTCAACTGTATCTACTTTGCACAGCAGAATACTAGTACTGCTATTGTATTTCTTTCAAATAAAAATAATACTTAGTTTTCATTTTCATAATGTAAAGTTTGCTGTTTACTGCTCTATCATAAAACTTCTATATAAAGAGTAAACAGCCAATTTTACAGTAATTTTTTTTGTTGTTTAGACCAAAAACGATAGTTTGATTGGCTTCAGAAAACATTATTAATTCAAAATCAAAATACCCACGTCTATGTCATTTAACCCCATTGCATAAAAGCAAATAAACATGCCTAGAAAGTTTTGGAATATTAGAACTATCAGTTTAAACAAAACTATTGCATGAATTTAACTTCTTACAGTTGTTTGAACTACATATTCAATGCCAAAATCCAGAGAAATACTGAAAATCCAATAAGATTAAAAACTGTTCTAAAAATAAATTAATTGCAGATGGGTTTTTTTTTCCACATTCTTCTAATTTGGTCATTATGGCTCAAAATTAGAAGTGTGTAATAAATAGCATTGTACAATTTAAGAAGAATGTGGACAAAAAAAACACATCTGCAACTAACTTGCTTTTGTAACAATTCAATAGTAATGTTTTCTGAAGCCTTGTGGTACATTAGCTGCTTTTATTGGAAACTAATTTCTCTAACTTATTAAAGCCAGGGGTTTGGAGCAATGGAAATGTAAGTTTTTATTTGCAGACTAACTACTATGGTGCAAGCATTTCTGTCACCTAAGCAGTTAGTTACATGGTGCGCATCTTTATTTATACTAATAAGCATACCTGCACTAACAGCACTTCTTGATAACATTGGTTTGTACTCATACAAACAAAAATTTACATGTTCTTGCTGTTAAACAACTAATTAAATGTCTTTTTTTTAACCACTGTTACAGAACACAAGATAAGTATTTGTCAGTTATCAGTCCAAATCTAATCACTTTCAGTCAATGAGTGGACATTTTTACCTATGCTTGACCATCTTGACCTTCAAGTATTATGGCAATCACATACTTTTTTAAATAATATACTTCAAACTTATAAAACTTAAACTGTGATATGAGATACAAATTGTAACTTTCCACAATAAAGAAGATGAAGATATTATTGACAACTATGAACTACACACACCTGACACATTGATCCTGTTATCAAAGTTCATTAACTGAAGCTTAATGTATACACATTCACAAAAATAACTTAAAATGGAAAGTATGCTCACTGAAGAAAATTCAGCCCAATAACCTAGTTGCTACTATTAAAACTTTTTAACCCAATAAAAAGAAACCTCTCTTGCTAAAGTCAAGTGTTAGTCACTATTATTATTTACAGAAATTTGAATAAGTTATTCAAAATAAACACATTATCTATTCTACTATGATGTGCAGTGTGCAGAGATAATCTAACAGCTGCATCAGCAAGAAATATACAAATTTAATTTTTTCACTTAGATTTATTGATATTATTTTAAGCTGTTCATATTATAGTCATTTTATTTTGTCTGGATGCCACTGTTTTTCAGTCAGAATAGTACAAGAAATAGATTTTGCAATACTCAAATAATTTATTTAGCAATTCTGTTCATGTTAAATTAAATTTTTTGAATAATATGACACCCCAATATAATGCTAAAGTTATCAAAATACTTATTTGTGCATTGACCATTACCATTATTGCAGTTGAGTTTTGGTAATTATGTAAAAAGCTATAGTGAGACTAAAGTAATACAAACAGGCTAGCCTCTCAAAGAAATCATACTTCCCTAACCTATAATGAGTACATGTGCATTCAGTGTATCTAATATACAAACTTCTGATTCGTCTTTGAAAGTTTGCAGTAATTTAAACACCAACAACAAAAATCACACATAGAAACACTGAACAAGCTACTCATTATTTAAACAAGTGTTTATTCTACAGGTTTAGCTTTTGGCTATTTTCCAGATTTCACTAAACAGTTTTCATTATGGCTCATCACATTAACTGTTTATCCAAAATATATCATGAGCTACAGTTTGAAATTGAGGTGTTTGTGCTACCTCTTATTTAGTTAGTGATATGTTTCTGGCAAAAAAATATTTTAGGTATGTTAAGTCTTTTCAACCAGTCATATTTTATCTTTAAAACATTATTTGGATTTTGGACATATGACTTGCATTATTGGATCATCTTTTACAGGGGTTCAAGTTGCTACATTTTGCAATGCAAACCTGGATAAATTATGCCCTGTAATGCATGCCAATTTTTGTCAACTTAGAATAATGAATGTTAAAGTATTAGTATGATTTTAAACTTCAAGCAATTGATCATTTCTGTCAAAGATATATGCATGTTAGAAAAAAAAGTTTAAATTTCAAAGGAAGGATTGTACACTTATCAGGAAATATTATAAAATTAAAAGCCTATTTGTCTAGATTATAAATATTCTATAATAAATAAACTTAGTATTCCAAAAATTGTTTAATCTCAAAGTCTAAATT
>NW_013666298.1:101362-139415 GCF_000517525.1 Limulus polyphemus
TAGGACGACCTCTATTGTCAAACAAGTCTAGGATGTTACTTTTGTAAAGACATTCTTAGAAGTTATTTTTAAACTGTGCTAACCTGTGCCCTGGGGTAATCAATACAACCACAAGTGTAGTTTTTTATGCTCTTGAAATGCTTATGACAGCTCAGTATGGCATAACATAAGTCACAAACATGTAATAAACAACTTTACAAAGTTTTCATCACAGTTGAATTCCTTTTCTATTACAAAAAATACTAAACCTTATGATACAGTGATCTATTATAAAAATATGTTTAAAAAATTATTGTATGTTACAGAAACTAACTTTTTGATATAATATTAGCATAATGTTTTAGTATGATGGATGAGATAAACACGTTTCACATCAAAAATGTATTGATTAATTGTAACTAGCATGCGAGATAAATAACTTCTAGTTATGAAGAATCAAGACAAATGATACAATTACACATATGTTATTGTAATGCAGTAGGTGGCAATATGTCAACATACTTACTCAAAAAAGCAAACAAAAGTAAAAGGAACAATGTAGTTTAAGTAAAATATGCTATTAACTGGAGAATTCTTCCTGGAACTCTCTATTTGAACTTCAGTATAAGATGAGGGATAAAATCAGGCATTGTTTTAAGTGTAAAAAAGTATCGTCTTATACACCGGCAAATACTGTATTTAATCTTAAAACTGCATTTTTTTAAATTTAAAATATCTTAGTTACATTGATTACAACCAATTATGTACGCATTAATCATTGTTATTTAATGTCTACAGCACTTACTTAAAACAGTGAAACCACAAAGCTCAGTTCTTTTGTAATACGCTTGAAGATATTGCAACATTTTAAAATTGTTGCAAGGACTTTTCATACTAAATTAAATTATTAAATATCTCAAGTCCAGTGAAATATTCTGCAGAATTCAGTAATAATAATTGGTGCTCAAGAATGTATCACACTGAAATCTTAATCTGTGTAGAATAAAAGCATATTACAAATCAGTTATATACCAAATACCATTACAGTGACAACTGCACTTAGCAAAAAAACAACAGAAAGGAGAAGAAACCTGTTATGGTCAGGGCCCACTTGGCTATACTTGTATTCAGCAGAAATCTTGTTTTGTTGAAAGAACTGATGAAGGCGGGATTTTGCATTGTCAAGGGTCCAGTTACCATGAATGCCTGCATTCATGTCTAGATCTTCAGCCTACAGAACCATTAAAGATGTTTTTTATAATATACACAAGTTAACTCAAAAAACACAGCAGAAGTAGCTTACTATGGTTCATAACAGATCAAAATCTGACATAAGTACAATTCAAATAGATATGGACAACTGTTGAAAAAAACTAACCTAAATTCATACACTACCATCAACCCCGTCCTCTTGAAAAGCATCACACCAGTATAGGTAAACCTTTATATAATTCTCCATAATGACATCTAGTGACCAATGAAAGCCCATTAAAAGGCTTCACCAGTGTAACTTTAGATTAGCTTAAGACTTGAAATAAAGAGTTATGACACACTATTGTTTAGTTATAGAGTCTCGTAGCAGAACAGTACAGCATAAAAATAATGTTGAGGTAGAAAACACATTAAAAGACTTTTAGAACAGTTGCAGTACTTAAATACATACATTATTTTAGCACTATTTTAACACAAGCTTCTTTACCCAGTGCAGTCTAAAAAATCTAATGCAACTCTTATGTAATTATTTCATTTTTTAAATTACTAACATATATGTATATACATTTTTTTTTGCATATTCATTAAATCACCACATGTTCTAAATAATCAAAAGCTCACCTCTTCCAACCTTCTTTTATTAAGACGATCAAGATAATCTTGAGGAGGTCCTTGATGATAGGGTAAGTAGCTTGTACCTATTCCAGATTGGGAATTTTTATGACTACCCACAGCCTGATGAGGAGGAGGAGGGACACCAGGTGGTAACTGGCATCCATCAGTTCCATCCTGTGCCTCTGTTTGCTCAGTGGGGAGTATACATGACTGAAAATATCAAATTTATTATTACAAATTGATAAACTGCTTTCACTATATCTTTCGTACCATCAAGGTACACTATACTTACAAAAACCTTCATTTCTATAATAAATACTTGCTTCCTATAATACAGTAGTCCCTGGTAGATACAACCTCTCTCAATAATGACTTCCTTTTAGATACAATTTCTTTTCTGTGCACAGAATGATTATATATTGGTCTGACTTCCCACAAATGACTTTCTGACAGATCCAACATATGATTGTGATTTTTGGGCAGGAGGTTGAATAACGACCTCTCTCTAGTGACTTTTTTCATTTAAATACAAAACATCTAAACATGTTGTGTTTGTTTTGATTTTACATGTATATGTATGTACTATAATCCAAATCAGAGATGATTCAACTGTAGTTTATTGATGTCCACAACAGGTGAGTGATTAAATGCCACACCACACAATGAAAATGAAGACAATGCCACAGATGAAACTGAGCCATTACTGCAGGGAACATCATATGAAGAATTTATTTCATGCTATGAAGATGCTGGCACCACTGCAGTTTTAGATGAAGACTGGGCAGACACATTAAACATTAAAACTAAAAACACCAACCCAACAACTGGAGGTGACAATGAAGATGACAAACTGGAACCCAAACCAGTGACCTCCAGTGATTAATGAATAAATTATTTAACCTAAAACACAAACAAAAGAATTTTAACTTATCTTTATTGAACTGTTATCCACCATAACTATTAATATATCAATTTGCCATACCACCTGATTACCTATACAGTACATAAACCATGCTCAAGCCTTGGCAGTAGCAACTGGCACAGCTTGAATTCAGTCATTCATTATCTGGTTATTGATCCTTTGAATAACGACTTTCTGTGAGATACAATTTCTTTATCATAGCAGATAGGTCAATTGTTTCTAAGAGGGACTACTGTAGCAGTAAGTATCTTTATTCCTGAGAAAATGATTATGCAAAAAGTATTCAAAAGGAAACTTTTATAGAAATGACTTACTGGAAATTCAACTGGTACTTCCGATTGGCTTAGTTTTCCAATACGCACGAGATACTGAAGAAAATCTCTTGCAGCATTTGTCTGTGCATCCTTCTTGTTTGTAGAGTTTCCAACACCAATGTAATCAAATCCTGGAACTCTAACCTTTTAAAAAATTCATACGTAATGCATTATGCACTTTCAAACAAAAAACTCTGGATCTTACCTATTTTTCAAACATTCATCAGACACATTATAACAACCTTTGTTTTCCAGTGGAAATTACATTCCCAAAATAAGTTTATACACCAATCGTACAAAATACAAAGCTCTGTGATAAGTAAAAAGTACTGAATTTTCAGAGAAAAAGCAGGACATTTTGACATATATATCAGATTTTATTATAAAATTATACAGAAAATTTTTCTCAATTCTCAATCATAAAGTGACACTTTTTGTGCTAAATTTGGTGAAACAATTGTTGAGTTGAAACATTTCTACATTACTGACAATTCTTGCCACAACAATTAAGACACTTTGCTACACTTCCATTGACAATGAACTTCAAATAGTTCTTCCACTAATCATTTACTGTTAAATCTGTCTTATGAGATAATTTATCCATAATATTCAGATTAAGAAATGTGTGTATATTACTAAAAATTAATGCTTGTTAATTCTTTGAAGTCAACATCTTATATTTAAAGAAATATCTTAAACCAAATGTATTATGTAAAATTCCTATATATAATCAAAACATTTCTTACGAAAATAATATATAAATAATTAAAAAAAAATTTAATATTACTACTGTTAGAGCTAGACAATTAGTGGAAATTTTTTAATCAATTAAATTGTTTGGTTCATTCATCAATCACATTCAACTGAATGATTGTACGGGCCTGTGATGATTTTAGTGTCTTGAACTTTTTACATGTTCTACAGTAATTCCTGTATGCTGAATCGGAAAATGATATCCATTTTTCTCCATCACGTGCAGCTGTCTCACAAAATGTTATAACGCAATACATAAAAGAAAGACCACAACACAGAGTTTAGACTAAAAGACGTAGATTTCACAAAACAAATTAGGATGAATGAGGATACATATTCATTTCCTATTTCTTCAGTTTGTTTGTATTTTTGTTAACAGAAATAATAATAAAAAAATGTCCATTGTGGTAAACGAAATAATAAATTGATCTATGTAAGAGTTTATTTTCTTCCCGATTTGTAAAAAATCCTGACATGATAGAAAAAAATAAATATTATTTTCAAAATCTGTATAGCTGAATTATGAAAAATCCATTATTAAAACCAAAACAAGTTTTATGAAGTTTAAATTTCCAGGCCTGTGTTATTCTCAAATGAGATTAAACTTCAATTTTTCAGCAAGTTTCTTTTATTACATCATTTTCAAACTACCCTTCACTTTGTGCACTTTACAAAAAAAAAAAAACATTTTATTGCTGAAAAAAATTATTTGGCAAAAACTTTTGCGCCAATATTTTTAAAGCTGATCTGCTCATTTCCTACTTGACTAATTGCTTATGTCAAAATAACTACGTTTTGGCCAATTTGTTTGTTTTTAAAATATGCAATAATCTCTTATTGAACATGTGTAAATCAAATAATGAAAACATATAATGTTTTTATTTTAAAACATACCATGAGTGGAATTAGAAATAATTAGATAGCAAATTTATTTATGTATGTTATTTGAATAGGATAAATATAAAAATAAATTAAATGAGTAAAAAGTTGAGTCACAAGAATATCTTGCCATTGTCTACTGTACTCATTATACCTAGCTAGGTTTCTCTGATGTCTTCTCAAAGAATTTTTTTGTAGCTTCCATACAATATAATTTAATACACAAGCATTTTTGTGAATGAAAAAACAATGTTCAAAAAAGAAATTATAAAAACATTCTCAGCTATGTCATGTGTTCTCAAGTCTTCATGACTACGTGAATGAAAAAAAAAAATGTTCAAAAAAGAAACTATAAAAACATTCTCAGCTCTGTCATTTGTTCCCAAGTCTTTATAACTTCCCACTGAATGCTTTAAATCAATGCTACAGGAGCTCTAATGAAACATCTTTTCATGAAACCATAAATACTTCTCAAACCTGTGATATGATATACTGTGATAAGTCTAAATTTTGCTCTATTCAATCATATTTAAACTTTCTTTATAGTTGTTTCCAAAGATGTGTTTCATCAGTAAATTATTAAATCACCTGATGTGACAACATAAAAGGATGGTAACCGATATCTGTACAAAAACTACGTCAAAATAGATATGAAAAACAATTGAAAATCAAGAAATGGATAATATGTTCTCAATGGATGACAGTTTCTTAGCAAAAATAAGCTATTCTTTACTAAACTTTATCAAACTTCATCATTATCAATATATATTTTTTCATGCATTCTATCAAATGAAGAATTAAGTAAATTTTTTTAGTTTCATATCTGTTCTTTTAATAAAAATTGTTTTTTCCCCCTTCTCAGGGAATGTTTACTACCCATAAAGCCTACAAATTATAGACTGAAGTCTTTGTTTCTTATACACAGTTGCCTTAATAAACTTTCAAGTAAAATTCACTAAATTAATTAATAATTGTATAAGTACCACTCCAAATCCATTTATTAGTAACGTTTAATAGTTCTTTAAGAATTATCATTCATTAACATATACCATTCTTTATATACAATAATTATGTGTTTTTAATACAAACTACCAAATTTCAAATTAATAAAATAATAAATTTTAAAAACTAAATTAACAATATAAAGATTGTAATCAAGTTTTCTATTTCACAGTAACATGTGGGCATTGTTGAACTTTTAAACTCTTAAGTTATTTTTTAAATCAAGGTTATGATTTTTATAAGAGCACAACTACATTAAGACAATCAATCACACGGTAGTTAACATAATGTATACAGCTACATTTAAGCAGATAAAATAACCCCAATTTTTCAAATAAACTTTTCACAGACAAATTTTAATAATACTATCTGCAAAATAAAATAAACTTCAATTTTTCTAACATCCCTTATCATGTTATTTCCAGGTAATGCACCATTTTCACAATACCACATGCATTTTAAGTTGTTTTTTTTAGAAACACCACATAGGTATGAGAAGCCTATTAACCCTTACAGCATGGGTGAGTCAAAGTGTGCATGTAACTACCTCAGTTTCACTTGTCTGTAACAAGTGACATTACTTTGTTCCAAGTTGCCAAGTTTAAATTTTCTTATACTCCTATATGACCTCCTAACTTGCCATAGAATTACACTTACTCTGTACATATCCTTAAGCTAAACTGTTAGTTTTTAGTGACAGTGCTCTTTGTTTCATGAAGATATAAGTAATAAACTGAAAGCCATATGCTCTGCTCCTCCAAGTGCAAAAATATCAATAATTCTCTCTAACACTTCCTAATCTTATTTGTAATTTAATGAATGCAAAGGGCTCTGAAGCTGTTGGAATAAACAGTCTTGAATATTTTGCCTTCATCTTTGTTTGTGAGATTGGAATTCTGCTTGACCAAGTATGTGAATTATCATTGCAAAGAAGGTTCAATTTACTGTTCAGAAGTTCTTTACATTCAACAAAAAAGTACATCAGTGTATGGTTATACTGAATGCAAATGATCTTGATATGACACGTGATCAGAGTGGTATCTAATAAAATGCACATTAAAAATTATTAGCTGTTTGAACAACCCTTCACATTTAGTCAGAATTTTTTATGTAACTGAACACTTAAACTTATTTTTCTGTTAATTAAATACATCAAATTTTTAATTTGTTTTACAATATAATTTGATTACATAATAACTAACTTCATCCTTGAATATTTTTTTTATTCACACAATCTTTACACTGTGTAGTGTTATTCATAAAGCAAGTATTTCTAAAAGTTAAAAAAATAAGGAAAAAAAGTTAATCTGGAATATAAGCATGATTTTAGACATTTCATAGAATGGCATTAATTCTACATTAAGGAACTCAAGAACATTTCTTCATGAACATAATTTTATTTCATTTATAGGTATTTAAATATATAATCAATTAAACTTTCTTCAGAACATTTCATTATTATTATACATGATGTGTTTCAGTTGAAAAGGCTTTTTAAATGTTTCATATTTTTTTAATAATTATTTATTTTCAAACCATTAATGTAGATTTCACCGATAATACTTGATATTTTAAAATAATTTTTGTGAACATTTTTAAACAATATACCTCCTCTCAAGTTACTTTTTGTTTATGTTATGCTAATTAGAATAGCAAAAATTTTTAGCTAATAATCCATATTTTAATAGTAAACAAACTTTAAGTTCTTAATTCTACAAGGGAATATTTTAAAAAATCCTGAATTTCCACTAGTGTGACCCATGTGACACATTTTGTCTTAGCATGTCATCAACCCTATTTTATCCAACACCCCTCAAAAATGTATGAAATTAAATGTAAATTACTCTATAAAATCATTATTACTCAGACAAACCATAATTTTTATAATCTTCAATTCTGTTTGGTTACAGAGTTACAGAATATAAAATCAGACCCCTCCTGTCACATCATCTCTTTCACAATTCATTGATAGTTCTCTCTTATGTTTCACTATATATTACCTATAACCAATAGAAAGTCAAGGTTTTCATCTATCAACTGGCATATTGTATAACATTGTATTTTGAACAGAGTACATTTGCAACAAGAAAATACAAGCCTCACAAGGTTGCGGTGATAAAGGAATAGTACAATTTTAATGATTGTGTGATTATTCAGTGCTTATAAATAATTAAAAGTGAGTTTCATTAAATGATGTACAGTGACTTCAGTTTTACAGTTTAAAACTATAACAACTCAAACCTGTATACAAATAAATTGAGATGCCTAAAATAAGTACTTCTATTACCATTCTATATTTTTGGGGTTGGGATTAAAATATCACTAGCCTCCTCCTAAGTATTAAATGTGAGGTGCAACTACTACATATATATACTCACCTCACATAAAAACCTTTGACGATGTTTAGGGCCAGTATTTTTCACCTCGTACTCAGGAGTAACTTTCTGTTTTCCACACCAAGCATACAAGAATGATTTGGTTTGATCTGCCATTTCAAACACAGTTTTTGGGCTATAATTTCAAAATGTTGACTTCTGAAAAAAAGAAAAAAAATACATATTTTAATACATTATTTGCTTTAGCTCTTTGACAAAAAGCATGATACAAAATCTGTACATATAAATATATTAAACAAAAATGTCAGGGAACAACGTAAGCAACTGAGTCCAATGGAATAGGCGGCAACTGCCTATTGTAGTAAAACAAGTGTAAAGAACAATTTTAATGAAATCTTCTCTTTTATCTTCAGGTCAGTGTGTGTAAGCTGTTTCAGATCTTTCATAATATCCTGATAGATTGAAGAGGACATGTTGTGACTGTTTGTTTTTCCCTGGTTCTGATTGGTGGGATGGCTTCAACCAATGGTGACCAAAAATTGCTCACATCTAATCCTAAATCTCTGTTTAGTGAAGGTTTATTTTATCGATGTAGAAAGATTTTAATTTTTCTTGTCTTCCAAAATGTGAATGATTCTAGTTTTATCACAGATTATTTTGTATCCAGATGACATGTTTCTTAATGGCTAAATTTTGTTTTTTTCATGAGTCTTGTGTTGTCTTCGTGTTTCTCCAATGTATGTTTCATTGCAGGAATATACAATTTCATAGATTACTTTCAAAACATTGTCCCCTGCACTATTTTTTTCCACAAAGGACAGTAGCACCCATTCCAGTGTACTCATCATGAATACTCTGGCTAAACAATTTATCAAAGAAAACATAAGCTAAATTATAACTCTGAAACTATCAAGTCTGAGATACGATAAAAACTGATACATATAAAAACATACAAGGAATATATACACCAACCCATACAAAATTGTAAGTACAAACAACAGAACACTTTAGGAAGGCTTAGGTTTAACACATTTTGGAAAAAGAAATTAACAAAATCTTAAATGTTTAAGTACATTAAGTACTCACAGTGTACAAGTAAAATATTTATACCAGCTTAACAACCACATCTAATATTTCTCTCTTACTCTTAGACTATAATGACTTTCTAACATACAGTAACATACTTGCACAATTATAGGTAAGCTATAGCTAAAATAAAAGTCATCCTCATGTAAATTTCCACAATCAACAGAAAAGCAACACAACTCACACCAATAATCAATATTCATAACAGACTATTTATATGCACTGTCCAGTGCTCTCATTATTAAAAGGAATTTAATATATTAAATCATTTATCAGCTCTATATTGATTACATAATTTCAAGTTTGATGTACTGTTACAATGAAATATAGCAAATCTAACCTATACAAAGGCCAGTGTGTGTCACGTCAAAATAGGAATCATAAAAGTCAAAATGCATTTATCCAGATAGAATAGTTCAATTACTGTTATCCCATCTATATTTTAGTGACGGGGTTGCCCTGAAACCTCACAAATGTAGCGAGTGTTGGTAGTGTGGGATCACCTAGCCTAAATCCATATGCATAAAATTTAAAACTAAAATAAAAATATCAATTCAATTTTAAACTTAAATTATTTCTGAATTAAGCTATTTTCTGTTATATTCCCAATGTTTTTAATAAAAAACAAACCTCTTTAATCAACGGAAACTCAAAATAAGAAATGAACAAATATTTTTCCAGTTTTGTTGTCTATACATTTAATTTTAAACTTTCAGAACATAGACTAACAAAAATATTAGGTAAAACTTTTGTTGCTGAGCAACATGACATAAAAGCCATTGTTGAAATGTAGTGTTACCAAAACACACTGTTTGTAATATATATTAGAAATTGTTAATCTAACTAATTTTTCCCAATAATTATTCTATGAATACTCCACGAATTCATTTCATGAATGATCATAATTTTGATTGGCTCACAAAGAAATTTACCAATGTTTGACTACCTTGACTACACTTTTATGCCCATTTGTTGGTCAAGCTTGATTTCACAAAATTTATTTCAGTTAGCTATGAAATGTGAGGTTAGAGTATACTATGGGGTGGGGGTGGTAGTATTTGCCCCCATCATTTTTTATGGGCTATATGCTAGTTTACTAATATTTACCTGATTAATAGTGTTGTTTGGTAATTCTTAATATATTTACTACCCTATAAATGACAAGTGTACTTGTCTGTGAAGATGAGGATCATTGGTGGACTGGACTGACAGGGTAGACGGTTCATCGGCAGTCGAGATTTACTGATTAATTGTTGGGCCTATTAATCAATTACATTCAATTGTTTTCATGAGGCTTGGAATAATTTAATACATTAATTTTGATTAGTTATTTACATAAGAGTTTCAACACAAATCAATCAACTCTCTCACTACAGGTTCAGTCCCAGGGACTGATCTCCTGACCATTTTGTGCTTAAGTTTTCATACTATAACTTTTAATACAGTAGAAATATATTTACAAAAATTTGCAGAGTATCAGTAAACATTACAATGCTTTTATACATAAATATCAGATTTTGTTTTTTAAGTAATGATTTGCTCGTGTATTTTTTTTTTCAAATTTTGGTTAAGTAATTTTGATTTTAAGATTAAAAATACTTTTATGCATCAGAAAATTGTCAAGTTTCACAAATAAAATCTCTATAACTCCAGATAATTATCAAACCATTGTATCTATGTATGAGTTTGGTCAATTTGACAGACCTCCTAATCACAATAAAAAATTAAGAAATACATATACGTTACATTTCTTTTGTTCTAGAATGACGACAAATTATAACATGAAACCACAAATGATTAGTCTAAATAGCTTAAATCTCCTAATATTGTACATCTCTATATATATTTATTATTTTATTGACCAATTATATAAAAGTGATCTGTCTTGGATTTGTTCTAGTGTACCAGTATTTTCTAAAATACAGTCATATTTCAATTATAACACATTAAATATGTTAATATGTATTATTACTACTTACAAACAAGTTTTTAAATTTCGGTTACTTTTCTTAAAACATAGAACAGCAAATAAAGAAATATAGAAAATGATCTCTTCTATTTACAAAGTTTGTACTAGCTTGCCATAATTTACTAAGCCTAGTCAAATTTCACATGATGATGTAAAATAAAAAATGTTTAGGTTTTATAAATGAATTTTGAAATAACAAAATATTATAAATTACTATATCAACATCACAGAATTCCACTACAATTTATCAGGTTTTGTAGCTAAGCTGTATTTGGGTCTAAAAAATGTGATATTTAGAGCTCCGTTATCTCTTACCTCTCTGCTTTGATTCTATGATGAAAAGGAAGGTTTTCCCACATAAACACTATGCAAAGGCTGAGAAAACCATGTAGGAAACATTAGGAGCTTTTGATTGGTTATAAATACATCACAGAGCAAAGTGGTTATAGGTAAGCAAGTATTTCCGAAAATGGAAGAGGTGGATGGGGCCATTGTGTTTGATTCACTAAATATATTGATATCTTTGCAAACAGAAAATATATGAGGTTCTTATTTTATATTCTAGTTTATCACTATTAGTAATTTGAGTTTCTAATTCATAAGAAACTATAGACTTTTACTTGAACATCCCAAACATCTAATTTGAACTAAAACTGTATTCAACATACCATGTGACATACAAATATTGATATTTAGGAATTTTGTTTTAATATTTACTTTTAAATCAAGAATTTAACTAATGTATAATACTAAAATTTGAATTACAACCTACAATTTGATAGCAAACTTATTGAGATATATTGATAAATAGTTGTTCAATAAAAGTTTGAATGTAAGTCTACAAACATGATGCCATGTCCTTTGACATCGAGATAGGGTTAGGCTGGATTTACTTGAATTAATTGAAAATAATGAGAAAAACACCAATATTTCAGTAATTTGAACATTTGGAATAACCGACTACATTAATAATCAGTTGATTAGATATTTTCATGATATTAATCAATTTTATCTTCACTTTTGGTTACGTTCATGACATTCAATGTAATCATAATTGTGATTAATTAATTATTTTATGTGACACTAAATGATGTAATTGACATAATAAATAAACTTAGTATTCCAAAAATTGTTTAATTTTGAAGTCTAAGTTCAAGGAAGGTCCAGTTTTATCTACACTTTGGTCAAAGTGTGTTACTGGGTTATACTAGTTTCCAAGAATTCCACTCCCCATCAGTAAACCTGAACACAAGTTAATCAAAGAGAGATAAGTTGGACCTATATCATAGTGAAAAGTATCAAACATACTGTTGGTGTGAATGTGCTTTGTAGTCACTATGAGAAAAAAACTATACTTAACTTCACCTATCCAATGTATAGGTTTTTTTGGAATAATATGTTTATTCATTATACTTGCTATTGTGCAGCTATATAGTGTGAAGAACTGAATAGTGGCTGATGACACTTTTTCCTCACTTCACCTATCTAGTGTACAGGTTTTTCTTATAGTTACTACAAAGCACGTTCACACCACCAGTATGTTTGTTGTAATTGATGCTCATAGGTAATCAGTTATACAGATTAATTGGCCAGCTCTATTTGGCAGAGCTAGCAAAGGGCCCTAGGCATTTTCCCACTTGCCCAGTCTACCTTTAATGACGAGATACAAAGTTTGTTATGAACAAAATGAGAAGGAATTAAGAGTATGTCATTTGCTAAATACTTGGTGCCATGGTTGGCATATCTAAAATGATGTTAGCAGGTGTCTTATAACAAAGTTTCAAGAATGTTTGATTTTCTCATGATTACTAATTATATGTTATTCTCCAAAAGAAAACAACACTGTGCCCCTGTTTTGTTTATAAAGATTTTTCATGTGAAATTTCAAAATTTTCTGATGCATAAAAGTATTTTTAAACTTAAAATGAAAATTACTTTGCATGATAGATAAGCAACATTTAAAAAGAAAAAAAAAAGCAAGGGAGAAACATTGCTTTACAAACCTTAAGACTTAATTAAAAAAAAAATTATATTTTTGTTTATGAAAGCATTGTAATGTTTACTGATAATCTGCCACATTTTGTTAACAATTTGCTTACTAATTTAAAATGTATAGCACGAAAACTATAACAAGACAAAATGGTTATGAGGTTGGTACCAGGGATCGAGCCCATGCTGAAAGAGTTAAACACAAAGCTATACAATGAGTTATCCTCAATATGCCCACAATGGCACAAGTGCAACATAAGTACCAAACCTTAACTTTTAGCATTATACACCCTAGTGGGCACGGCAACAGAGAGGAGGAGTGGCAACATATCTTATTAAAGTGAAATTAAGTCATTCTATTACATTTCGTGAATACAAGTTTTCTAAGCAAATGTCTATACTGTAGTTAATCTCTATCAGTATTAGTAGGCTTAATAATAATAGTAAAGTTAATGCCAATATCAGAAATCGAATCACTTTTGATCAGTTTCTCACACAAAATTAACACTAATAACAACCACCAGCAAGACTAGTTCAGTAATTGAATAGTTCTTTAAAGTTTAGTTTAACTTTAAAATTTAAATTAGTTTAATGAAACTTAATATTACTCATTAAGTCATTTTAAAATTTAAGTTTTTTAACATAAGGCACTGTTAAAAGTGTTTTGTTAACGAACGTAATTGAAATAGAATTAGTAGGCTTAACTAATTTTGTAGTACTTTATTGTAAACTACACTAATAATTATATAGATTATTTATATTCTTATTCTATTACTAGATAATTTCATGACGACTACAAAATTTAACAATTCATTATATGATTAGATCTAAAATTAGGCTTAGTACATATTCCGCAGCAGTATTTCTTCAGGCTGACGGTATTAGTATTACTAAGTAATAGCAATAACATACACACTCGATAATAGTACACATAATAATTTATCTTTTAAGGAACAGTGATTACTATTCCTTGACAATCATATAAACAATTATTAAAAAATCAAAAACACCTGTCCCGCGTATAACTCAACACGTAAAAAGTTTTAGGGATTCCAGATCCACAAAATCTTTGATGCTTTTGTGTTGCGAAATCTCAGCCCTGTCCAACTTCCTGCCGGGTAGTAGATATGCGCATGACGTAGCCGAGACAGACGTTCAAATGCTATCTCATTCTCCGTATCCTACTTCTGAATACTTGTTAATTGCGTGTCTTAAACAAAATATTTTAGGTAATATTGATGGTATTTTTTCGTTATTATAGAAAATTAGTATTATTTATTTCCTTTCTTGCAAGTACTTTTGTTTGTATACTTGTTTAATTTCATAATTACTCTTGGTTATGTCGTTCAGTATCAACTGACAAATGTGCACCATGCAGGTCAGTGATAGCGATATTTGTCACAGTTAGTGTTAACTCTGAGTGCGAGTCTTTGAGTTTGACATGGAAAACTAACGATAACAGTATAATATTATTTAAACAGTCTTTTTTTGCATTAAAAACTTACCCTAGCACACTGCGGACGAGTTACTTGTGTTTCGTGCAGAGCATATTTGTGTGCCATTTAATTAAAACGTTGCGTTGGAAAGGAATAGGACACGTTTTATTTTGTTCCGGACGGTTATTATTTTTCTGATTTTTGCTTACAATACCCCTATTTTTATAAATGGCTTCTCACATAAAACGTAATGTGTTGAGTGAATATGAGATAATTACTGAACTATTTGATGGTAATTTATCAGATCTTACAAGTGAAGATGAAGATTCTGGTGTGGATGTGTTTGTGCACTGATAGTGCCTCTAGTTACAGCGACGTTGTTAGAACTACAAAGATACAGTAAATTGTGCTCTCAACAGATTCTGAATCAGAAAGTGATGATGATTCTACAAATTTCCTGTTAGTGATTTCCTTTCCCCATTGTGACGATTATAATTGGTCAGAAATAGTTATTCCACCGAACTTGGAAATGTTTGAAGGAAATCCAGGGGTCACTATAACTCCATCCGAACGTGAAAGTATTGCAACTGTGACAAGTCTAATGTTTTCTTAGGAAATGTGCACCTACCATAATCAAACTGCAGAGAAACATAAAATGTCATCTAAAGAACTTCAATGGTCTGAAGTTACACCTACAGGCATGAGGAAATTCCTAGGCCTTATTTTACTAATTGGACAGACAATGAAATATAACTGGAAAGGTTATTGGTCAAGAGATCCTCTTTTGATTAGCCCAATATTTTCGCAGATAATGGACCAAAACAGATTTGGACATTTTGGCATTTTAGTGATAATCAGGAAATGGATGAGTCTTCAGGCAGGCTCTTCAAAAGTCAACCTGTACTGCATTATTTCCTCAATAATTTCAGGACACTATACAAACCAAAGAAACAGTTGTCATTGAATGAGGGCATGATTCCATGTAAAGGATGTCTAAGATTCCAAACATACAAGCCTGCAAAATTTTTTTAAATATGGCTTGCTGGTGAGAGTGACACAAGTTATATTTGCAACATGGAGATTTATACTGGTTAGGGGAAGAAATTGGAGGAGACTATTCTTTCAGTTCTTGCACCCAATCCTAAATTGTAGCATCAAGTATACCAGGACAATTATTACAACAGTACTTCCATTGCCAACCTGTTCCTAGAACATAAAACAAGAGTCTGCAGAACAACCACAGTGAATAGAAGGTTGCCACCAAGCCTGAAGGCTGAAGTTTCAACAATGAAAAAAAGTTAAACAGCTTTCCGTAGAAAAGGTGATGTTTTCATTTTCTTATGGAAAGACGAGAGAAAGGAGAATGGTTTCAACCATCCATGACTCATCTGTTTCTACCACAGGAAAGAAAAATAGAATAACTGGAGAAGAAATAAAAACTGTCTGTTTGTTCTCCAATACATTGTCCACATGAAAGGTGTTGATCATGCAAAACAGTACCTCTCATACTACACCATTCTCAGGAAAACAGTAAAATCGACAAAAAACGTAATACTTTATCCAATAAATTGTGGCTTTCTCAATTCATATATAATCTACAAAGCCCTGAATCAACAGAAAAAATAAAATATAAGCAGTTCCTCCTCTCTGTGGCAAGAGAATTGATTACTGACAAAGAGAAAGAAGGCTCATTGGAACTAGAAAGGAATGAACCCGGTCCATCATCTAAAGGTACAGGGATAGCCCCACATAAGTATTCCCCAGGAAGACTGTCTGGTTACATGAAGCAGCATATTCCTCAAGGTTGTTTGATAGTTCACCAATGTTTGCATGTGGAATATGAAAATTACCAGGTTATTATGTTGAATAGTAAAATCACTTCCATTTAACAGTTAATGTAACTGGTGTCAGCTACTATTGTCACTAGATGGGTAAAGTGTTCACTTGTGCATAGCTTTTAGAATATTAAATTATACTTGTTACTGCTTTGTAACAATAAAATAATACAAAAGAAAAAAACAGTGCTCAACGTGTACTCACTCGTGTAGTACTGACTGTGTGATTTGTATAGTAGACAGGTTTTACTTCAGAAAAGTCACCACCATCGATACTGAAAGGGCCAAAGGCTCGGCTAACACCATTGGCTAAATGATTTAGTCCTCATTTCATAAGAATAAATGAGCCATGGACCACTCATTGGTCAAGATAGAACTATCCATGTTAACTATAGCAACTTGGAGACTTAAGAGCAGAGAGTGGAACACTATTGGTTAATAAAAGAACAAGAAGCCAGAATGGTTAAGAACTTAGTGTTGAGTAGCAAAAGTCATGATTGAAAGTATAAAGTCAGATAAGTCCCGATTCGTCAGAAATTTAGCCAAATATTTAAGTTGTTACAACAACACTCTGCTCTAAATTACTTTTATAGATATAATTTTACAACCATTACATATGACAAATGACATTTCTAAAGACTTACTTGTGTTCATACATATATCACCGGTAAAATATGTAACCCTAACACTTGCGGATGTCTTAGTTCCACGGGCTGAATTGGGTCTCCTCTTGACCAATATACATACATCTGTGCTGTTCACTGTCATTATTGCTTTGACAACAGTCAACACAGCTTCCTCTCCTCCCTATTTGCATTCCCTCTGCTACTGTCTATTTAGTACGTAACAAAGCTTGGGGTCCAGTAGGAAAGAAATGTAGACACTGGTTCCTACATACAATAGCTAACTCGGGTTACCTGCTGTACAAGCATTAACCATTAACTTCTAACCATGAGGAATCGACCAACACTTAAATTGTTTTTTGCTCTAGACTTCATCTGGATTCAAATTTAGTAACAGCCAGGTGCGACAACAAAATGGCACTACACAGATGTTAGTTTCTGTTGCTTGCATTATACTCACAGCCTACATTTTCATGCATTTTAATTACACCTTATACTGAAAAAAAAATGCGAAGAAACTATTCAGTTAAACTATGTGAGCTTATTTAACATTTCAGTCTACATGACTTAAAATATTCCATCATAACCACATGAGATACTGAGTAAAACAAATTTACATTTAATATAATATCTAAGCTACTGTCTGTAAATTGCGTTTATTAATGATAATTTTATTCACTCATGAATATTCCCATTCTATCCAGTCAAAACATTCTGCACTACTATTAGAGAAAAACACCTCTTCATACTGTGTTTCCTCTCAAATATACTTTCAGTTTATCTGTCACTTTTAACCTGCCAAATATTCCAATGTTGAAAACGAAACAATCTCTTACTGGCATGAATGAAAATAACTAGTGCAATGTATCTTAAAAATAACACACATCAGGTGAGTAATCACAGTTAACTTTTATATCACAAAACCTTAACATTAAGATCAATTTTTTTATTTTCATTCATATGTTCCTAACAGTTGTGTTCTTTGTTTAATTGATCAGTTAAGTTATTCAACACTCATGAATAACTTTATGCAAAGTTCATACACGTGTGCAAGATCACCACAAATATATTTATGTTACGTCTCTGTTCGTTTGTTAATTTCCCGTAGAAATTCTTCCCGAGAAATTTCAGCGATACAAGTTCTTTCTTAAATAAAATTAGTTTATTCTTTCTCAATACAACTTTGCAATACACTTAATTTCCACACTTAAACACACGCTATAATTCTCAACGAATGATTCACGCTCTTTACTTACTACCGCGCTTAACTCAATTGTCCGTCTATATCTTCAATCTCTCTGTCTGCTATTCTAATTTCGATTAATCGTCGGGCTTATATATTAGAATACCACACATCTAGCAAACACTCGAGCATTCACGAACCTTCGAGAATATCATGACGTGTTACTATCGTCACGTGACTTCCGCTGTCGTAACATTTACATATTTATCCATAAGCATATTTCATTATCACACATCTTAGTATAAAACAGACTGCTTCCTTCCTGCTCGTGACATTTACTATCAATAGCGTTCTGGGTTACCATCTAAAACTGTCTCTATAATTATGTGATAATTAATGTGCTGCTATCTATGAGCAGTAAAACGCAGCGTTTTCTCCTTGGGTATCACAAAATAAATAATCACAGGCAGAATTTAGCCACATTAAGAATTTTCATCTAAATTTCTTACCAGCGAGGATTAACATTCGTGCTGTTACTTAAGCATATATAAATACACATACACTCGGAGCAAATATCATTCCCTCATTGCACGTAGAGAAGTTGTACACTCTTACGTTATATGGGAGGAAATCTAGCAAGGAACATATATTATATACTCCATAGAACTTCCACCATTTGGCAAAATTTTGTGAGTTATTGTCTCATAATATTGAATGCCATTTTGCTTCAATAAATCACACAGTAGCGCATAAAGCAAGGAATAGTACTTCCCAGTGGCGTAGCAAGAGGTGGGCAGTCGTCCCCGGGCGCATGTGTGAAGGGGCATATAATTTCCTCTGGCCTATAATGCCTATTAATTAATAATTATGCCCTCCTCTAGGATATAGCGCAACTGCCCTACGTTAAGTAAATACGACACAGTGTTACGTTATTTGTGTGTATTACGCTTGCAGTTTTAACTTTTAAAAGCCGCCCACTGAAATACAGTGAGACCAAATTGACGTACAGAAGTAAATTACACTCTTCCATCATTCATCTGTAGATCAAATACAAGTCCTATAGTACAACGTACAAGTAAGTGTAGCAAGCAAAAAAATGTGTCTCAATTATCATAGTACAATATCTGTTACTTCTATAAACATAAATGTTGTTCATTCAAGTGCAAAGTTACAGAATGGGATATTTGTGTTCTTCCTATCGCAAGGATCTTACACTGGATTTTACTGTTACCACTAACCACATAGACAAACATGGAGTCTATATAGCTCAACTAACGGACTCTATAAAGTATTTCAGAGTTGTTGAGCTGTAAGTTGCGTTTTTAAAAACAAACTACGAATTATTTTCGGTTTTTATAAACATTATGATGAGAAACTAATATTATAGTATGGCACATATTTTGCTAAAAGCTTCTACAAGTTTTGTAAATTTGTCTTTTAGACAGTTTAAAGTCAAAGATTAAATTAAAATTATCCATAAAACAAATTACAGTGTCATACTGCAAAACATTATCACCTAATATACAGTCCGAAAATAGTCTTCAGTTGGTTAACTTGGTATCTTATGTTCTAACAGCGAATTCAACAAATTTAGAGAAACAATTGACGAATTAATCGATTTCAAATACTGCAAAGAAGTTTTTATTAATTTGCTCATATGGAGCCTCACCATTTCATTACACACCATATCACCACGTTCAGTATGCTCTATCTGACAACCGTGCATCTTGCCAATAGCCCTGCAGTATAACTTCCATTGCGAAATATTCCGTCGTAAGAGGCTGTCATATCTAAAACACTCTTCTTCCCTGTTTGCTTTCCATAACCCAACTGGTGTACGAAGACGACAGTTTCTCAGCGTCCGTTTCAACTGTCCAATCATACAGAAATTCGTAGACACTGTATTCAGCGACTTGAATGTAATAGATGAATACCTATTTTGTTCGTCAGCTGCTTGAGGGATATGACAGTTGAACGAATATGCCGGGAACTTGTGTTCACGTGAGTTGTCTCACTTTTCCAGACAGAGATTCTTCTTGATTATGTAGCATACTGTTGACTGGGGCACATGGACATCATTTGTCATTGATATTAATGCTTTTGGGTTCTCAGCTGTTACAAGACGCCACATTTTGTTTACTACTGCTGGGGAACAACTTGTTGCAGGTCTATTTCTAAATAGTCCTAATGTCCCTATTATATCCTTATTCCTTTATTTCCCAATGCCATTAAGTATAAGGGATATCCCCGACTTGAAAATTCTCAATTGCCGACCTAAATACATCTTTAGCATCGGAGTGTACGAATATGTTGCGTCGGAAAAGGCTGTTACACACCCTTCCTAAAACTGATTAGTCTTTGGTTGTATCGCACTACTTATGTAACGCCGAACAATGTCAACATGTGCTTCTGATACACATCATCCACCACGACTTTATATCAGCTTTGGTTGTCACGTGACTTGCTGATTTGCACATTCAAATTCATTTTAATATAACGTATTCAGCCCCCTGTATTCAAGACACAGGGTCCAAGGAGTCAACTTTTTCTTTCTTTTTTGGAGTAGAAACAAATGTGTATTTTTCTTTAAAAGCTTCAGTTAACGCAGTTAATGAAAATTAATCGGTATTGTTTGTTGAAAGGCTGTCAAAAATGAATAATGTACTGATTACGCGAATACTTCGCATAAAAATGTAAAATAATGGGCAACCGATGTATCAAAACGTATTTACTTATTTTTAGTCACAGATTAGAATGTTTTTTGCGGAATAAATGTACTTATTGAAAGAAATAAGGGTTTCTCAATTTTTCTTTAAAATAAATCGTACATCTGAAAAAGTATTTATTCGTAGTAAACTTCTTATCTATACAATTTAACGTTATTATGATAAACCTTTTTTTGTTAGCAGTTATAATTTTAATAACCTTAACTGAATAATGATTACATAAATAACAGGAATCTTTAGTAGAAGGCTTTGTTCTTCAACTTTTGCGAGAATGTTTACATAATACTATCTATCAGAAATGTATGTGTTCAATGTTTAGCTACTATGTTTAATTTTTGAGGTCAATTTAAATTTGCAAGTTGTTAAAGTAATTTTTAATTTCTAATATGTTTAACATATCTTATGTACTTTCCAATTAATGGTGAGAACTATCAAAACTATATTACAGAATAACTTGAACCATTATATTGTCATTACTCTCTGAAAAATTACTTATTTTAAACAAATACTTTTGCTATTGGTACAAAATTCACAGCTCCTTCTAGCGGATGTATGAGAGGCAGTCTATAATTATCAAGCAGAACTTCAGGACCAAAATAAACATTTCACTCAGGGCATTGCTGTGTTTCCTCACTGTTGGACTAAATATAGTCCAAGATAAGCCGAGATAGAAAGGAGATTTTTAACGAAGAGAAAAGTCTTAAGTGTTGAAGAGCGAGGCCAAGAATTAATCAGTCAAAACGTATATCCCAAGGAGGGTATTTTCTCATTCTTGAAATAAACATTATTTGATAGGGTAAATATGTTAGCTAGGTCTATCGTGTTTCTTTAAGATGATGTTAAGTTTTCGAAGTTTGCGTTACTGTACTCTTCTAAGTAAAAATAGCGAGTGAACGTCTCATCACTTTAGCTTCGAGTTGGTCATCCATCAAGTACAGTTATACTGTGAGAACAGCGCTATGTCTCAACTAGAAATCTGGACAAGACGCAGTAAAAGTCGTAGCAGAAGCAATGTATCAGATTTCAGTCTCCCAGGCACAGCAGAATATGATGGCTATCTTATCTCTCTGCATGATAAATTACTTTCTGAGTGTTTCAACTTGACAACGATTGCAGAATGGGATAAAGCTCGTGTTCTGGAAGTTGGGTGTGGCTGCGGTGACACAACTCGCCAACTTGTTGATCGACTACCTATCGTACGTGATATTCTAGGTGTGGATGCTGATGTAGATGCCATTGATTATGCCTTTTCAATACATGCTGATGAAAAGTTAGACTTTGCGAATGTAAACATCCAAGACATAAACACATTTGATTTGAAATGGGGTGGTAAGTTTGATTGGATGTTCTCCTCTCACGCCCTTCTTTGGGCTCGTGAACAGTCAACGGTTCTAAGGAACTTACTGTGGTGTCTGAAACCAGGTGGTCGGTGTTTTATTGCCGTTCCAGCGGGGAAGCCACCAGATATTCACGCAGCAGTCACAAAAGTGTTAAAATCTTCTTCGTGGAGCAAGTATTTCGTGGTAATTTGCGTTTTTAGATTACAAATTAGGAATATTCCATTTGCTTCAAATGGTATTTACTCGCTACCACAGTTTAAGAATCTTTTTAATTTAAACGGTGATTTTAATACATTATTGATAAGTGTATACAATATTATTTTATATATTAGACATTTTTTTCGGCGCAATTGCTGAGGCAGAGTCATTATCATTATTTTCAACTTCTGTTACAATAAGTAGTACAGGACTTGATACATTTACTTTAATATGTCAGTCTGGTTTCTTGCATGTAGTTATGCTTGTTTTTAAACGCAAAGCTAGACAAAGGGTTATAAGCACTGTGCTCATGCCGTTGTCATGATTCCATATGCTTTAACTTTATAAGCCCGTAAGCTTAGCGTTGATCCACCGAGGATATTTGTGAGTTAATTAAACACGTTTATTCTTTTTCTGAATTATTAATTGTTATGAAAACAAATATTTTTATATTGACAAAAATTGTGGGGAATCATAGCCTTAAAGTTTAAATCAATATTCAAAGTTGTTTAATTTCTTATGAGATAAACATAGCTCTACGTAGGAATACAATTATTCATACCATACCTCTAGGTAGAAATACAATTATTCATACCATAGCTCTACGTAGAAATACACTTATTCATACCATAGCTCAACATAGAAATACACTTATTCATACAATAGCTATACGTAGAAATACAATTATTCATACCATAGATATACGTAGAAATACAATTATTCATACCAAAGCTCAACATAGAAATACAATTATTCATACCATAGTTCTACATAGGAATACAATTATTCATACCATAGCTCTAGGTAGCAATACAGTTATTCATACCATAGCTCTACATAGAAATACAATTATTCATACCATACCACCACGGGTATCGAGACCCGGTTTTTGGCGTTATAAACCTTTAGACTTACCGCAGAACCACTTTAATTAAGCGCAAAAAAAGAAAGATATGAAATGCGTTTCTGGATATAGATTAATGTTTTTGCGAAAAAATGCCAATATTTTGTGCTTAAAATTATTGATATATAAAAATACAATCAACTGTTTTACTATATTCGTATCCCGAATCTCGGCATATTGTGTTTGATGAACAGCATTGTGTTATAAGCATTTTTATATCACGTGAATTTGAAGACCTCTTCGTAAGCATTCAAATAGTAGCCAACTATTTAGCTTAAAATATAGTGTCATATCAACAGTAAAAAAACGAAGTATTTATGCGTGTGTAAGTTTATATTTATATTGGTATGTTTTATTGTAAAATCGTTATTGCTGTTTTCCTCGACATTACCAGAGAATGATTGCACCAGCGATCGAAACGTCGTAGCTGTATAAATTATTTTTCAAAACTGTCAAAGCTGTATTTTAAAATGCTTATCACCAGTTTGGTTTGTTTTTAATTTCGCGTAAGGCTACACGAGGGCTATCTGCGCTAGCAATCCCTAATTTAACAGTGATAGACTATAGGGAAGGCAACTAGTCAACACCATTTATATAGGAACAATTTCTTTATTTTTAAAAATGACGATTTTTATAAACACTAAACCTTTTCCTTTTATTGCAACAGTCATCCTCCGAGTTAGTGACAGATCTGACAGATGAAAATTACAACCGACTCTGGTTTCACCATCCGAACGCTGATCGTATTTATTCTGCTCTGCTGGAACAAGCGGGATACCACGTACTAAAAACCAAGCTTGTGGATTTTCGTTATACCTTCACAAGTAATGACGAGTATAAAGGTAAAGAAAAACAAAATGTATGGTCCTTACTAAATTTGCATGCTTCCTAAACTTGTCTATGCTCAGAATTCGTTTATTTTAGCGCTAACTTTCGAAAACACCCTTTTTTCTTCATTCATTCAGAAATGCTATAAAAATGTTTTTTTTTCAATAGCTAAGAAAACAGATCTTGTGAAAAGAGAATGATAAGAGATATCTCATGGTATTTTGATAGAAACTAATCGTGTTATAGCTTTAAATAATTTGAAACAATTTTTGAAGTCTATAAATATGTTTCGACACTCATGTTTGAAATGGTTCATGTATGAATTTGATGCTTATGTGTAAAACACAAAGTTTTGAAGATTACAAATAACACGCGTATATTTACAAATAAATAAATAATACAGTTCCAGTATATATTTTTTAAATGTCTGTTAATTTAGTCTTTAAAAGCAGGTCAATGTCCTTGAAAGTATTACCCGTCATCCCTCATGCGACTACCTTCGTCAACATAATATTAGCATGTTTAATTTGATTGAATTGTGTGTTGATTGCCAGAAAAAAAAAAGATATAAAATGTTTCGCTTTAGGAAATCTTCCAAGCAAACGCTACACTTCTTTAAAAAAAAAAACTGTTGTAACGTGTTCTACTGTTGGGTGGTTTCTTTTTTGAAGGGGGGTGGGGCGGGGTTATTGGGTAGAAGTAATGACCAGTTCACGTAACAATAACGAATTAAGTGTTTTTTTTAATAACGTGTGTTACGGGCTACGTTCACTAGAACTCCTAATTTCACAACGTTTCAACAGAAAATCCGTAGTTATTGTACGCCTACAATTACAAATAAAGCTCAAGACATCTACTTGCAAGATGTTTTTTTGCTAATGGATGGATAACAAACAAACTGACTGACTCACAGACTAGCTTCTAACTGAATCAGAGTCGAACAGACTCACTAACTCTCACTTTAATTCACTATCTAACTCTGAACTGATTAACTAACTTAATTAAATTCACTCAGTCTGGCATATGTATATTATATTAGTTTTCTGAGTATTACAGGAAACTGAGACTCCACAAAGGTCTAAACTTTTACGAAACTTCTGGACTTATTCATAATGTATAAAACTCCCTTTAGGGAACAAAACATTGACAATCCGTAGCATAACATAAATCGGTACACATTCACTCGTGTCTAATTAATTGAATAATATAAAATGCAAGTATCATTCATTACTCGTTACAAAACTCGTAGTAAAATGAAATAGAACACACTTCCTTTTTCATTATTTACACATTTTACTGGTTAAAAAGTGTGTTTATTCACCTGAAAGACATCTTATGCACATAATTGGTTAAACGACCAGGTCAAGGATCTCCTAGGGCTCAGGCAGATTGTTCTTCGTTTTGAACTGCGGATCAGAAAGAAGGCAACACCCGCCGCCTTAAGTGATCATCCTAAATATGTGTGCGTGGGATTAATATGGTAAAAGGTTAACTACAGTCATTCTTTATTTAAAATAAATAACAAAAAGGTGCTTACTGTTAATTTTGAAACACTTTTTAAAAATTGAAAATAATTTTGAATAAAAAACTAGTTCTATAGCTAGTAGTTGAATCTAAGTATAAATATATTCTTCCAGAATGTGTTAGATCCCTTTTGAGGCAGTTGATAGAGGCCGTTCCAGATGGAAAGAAACAGGTGTTCACCAAAGATATGTTGAAAGCTGCTATGAAGAAAGCTAAAAAATCAAAAGATGGAAATGTGATGTGGAATATAAATTATGCTGTAGTTGTGGCCAAAAGACCAGACCTTCAATAAAGATAACTTTCGAAATTAAATAAAGAAACACGGCCAGTGTTTTAACGAAAAGTAATTGTTAAACAAGAGGGTGTCTATAAAGAGGTAACAAACTGTGCAAAATATGATAATAAATTTCAATTCTAATAATTTATGAAAATTGTTCGTATGTTATTTCTAAAACATTATCTTAAATTTTTGTCGTGTATATCAACTAAAATGTGGAAACTGGCTTTCAAAGATGAAACTTTTGTGGCTATTAAGAATTGAAGTGACTGAATTGAAACTGTTATCCCTAATGTAATATATAAAAATATCAAAGTAAAATGTTCTCATTAGTGCTTAGAAATCTGTCAATACTTCAATATTTTTCCACAAAATATTATTTAATTAATATGCCTAGACAGTATTTCAGCTTGTTTACAATTGTTATTTTAAGGTGCTATAAGAATTAAACTTAATAAAGGTTTTAGCCCTAAATCTTATTTAATATATTGCATAATTTTAATATTGTACTACTAAACGTTGTTGCTACCTCTTTTAAAATTTGAATTTCCTATTGATTAAGTGAGAACTAATATATAAACCCTAACTTTATTCTATCCAAGTCTTAAAACATTGAATTGTGTCGCGACATGTTTTCTAGGTCTTTGGAAACTCATTGTGTTTAAACTATTTATATACTTACCTAATTGGTTTGTTTCGAATCGTTGCAAAAAGCTACATAAGAGCTACCTGTGCTAGACGTCCCTACTTTTAAATTGATAGACTGTAGGGAAAGCAGGTAAACAACAGCACGTGCCGCCAACTTTTGGGCTACTCTTATCGAATAATGAGCTTTAACTGCCAATCTTACAATGCACCCACGGCCCTAAAGCGCAAAGCTCCGGTCCTTTTATACGTGGAACATGTTGTTTAGTATTATTGATTATTTACTTATATAATGCATAACTTGAAAAGTTTACGTTTTACAAAGTTACTGATACACTATGATGCGGAGGTCCTATGAGAATGAAATCACATTCTGTATGTTGTGTTAAAATGATACATTGAATAATAAATCAAATTTTATGTGACCCTATGGCAGAATTATTATATATAATACCAAGTTTTTGTGTGATATGCTTATTTTTGTTTTAAATAAACTGTTATTTTAATTCAATTATATACGAGTCTATCTTTCAATAATTTGGATAGCATGGGGGTGGGTAATTTAAGCTTACTATGCATTTTTCTTTTATAAATTTGCGATTATAAATGTTATCAATGGAAAACTGACAAAAAGTTTAGAAATATCACAAATAAGATGTTTATAAATAAATTAATAATAACATAATAAAAGTGCATTATTTACGAAATTAATAAGTTGCTACATTCCCAAGCTAAAACTACAACTGTAACAAATATTCTTCTAAAATATATACTTATTAATACATTCTATATGAACTGGACTTCATGTTTTTCATAAGACTTTATTAATCGCAAAGTAAAAATGCCTCAATAGATTTCTTTTTTCTTTTAGTTTCAAGATGATATTAAATATATATATTTATATATAAAATAATGGTGTCAGTGGTGATCTAGGATTTTATTCAGGGGGATTTGATGTGATTGGTATTAGTACATCTGGGAGAGGAACAGAAGGGGGATCGGTACAGTAAAATGTGTCCAATAAATGTTACACATTTAGAATAATTTAGAAGACGATAGAAAGCAGCAGTTTGTGATTAATTTAGGCTTAAAGAATGTTCTTTATCTATGAAATATAGAAAATCACTTTAATCGTGGATTACAATAATTAATTTAGTCTTAAAGAATGTTCTTTATCTATGAAATAAGGGAGAGAAAAAAGGTGGGTTGTTTATTGTAATCCACGATTAAAGTGATTTTCTATATTTCATAGATAAAGAACATTCTTTAAGACTAAATTAATTATTGTAATCCACGATTAAGGTGATTTTCTAGTTATAGGCACACCAGTCATATATAAGTCTCTCTTAACAAGCACTACCTTGTTATACTCACGAAATCAGATACACTATACGTACAATGGCTTAATTTAGTTTTTACACTCAATCAATTACAGTAAGCTTTACGTTAATTTGGAATATAGGAAGTGAGTGAACTAACATCTACGTAAGCATCTGTTTCTATACTGTGATGGTGCTATTTTTAACGATTTAACCCTTATTTTTTTAAACTTATGACTCAACGAACACTTTAGGGAAGGTACGAACTCCCATCTTCGTCCGTCAGTAGATTCCTCATGTTTAAATATTCTGATAGATTGTTCTACATAAAAACTTCATATCAATTTGACCTTTTCTCTACAGTCTGATATAGGACTGTGATACATATATTTCATAAACTATGTCACATTCTATCGCTATACTTTTCAAAAACCTTAAAATATATTTCCTGATCTAGACAAAGAGGATGTACCTAACTTTGAACTATACGCTAATTCTGCTCTTAACGATTTTCACACATGATCGAAGTTTGACCACAGACATGTCTATCTTCACATCTGGCTGACTCGCTGAATGTTTCGTTAAGATAGTCTCCGTGAGATTCTAAGTATTAATTATGCTTGAAGAGAAAGAGTTGTCCAAAACTTTGATTTTTCTCTTTGTTAATGAGACCTAAGTGATTCTGCATTCTGAGAATTATAGCAAACTTTAGCGTTTGTATTATATTATAAGTTAAGCACGAACAACTGTTTTGTTGTTTGTTTTGTGATGTATCTTTCAGATTTCGCCTCTCAGCCAGCAGTAAGTGTTATGTAGGTAGCCGATCTGCTAATTAAATAGTTTGTCTAAAAATCAGGAGCAATAGGTACAGAGGTGTTCTGTGTGTGTTGTTAAACATAATGTTGCTTATTTTTGAAACAATTTTATATAAGTTTATTTCTGAATTAAGTCAGACTTATTCACACTTCACATAGAAAAATGTTCTTATCTCCAGTTATTCTGATTCGATAACTTAACCGTCGATTTAAATCCCAGATAATTTTTTGCACTAGCCCGCCCTAATTTTGAGGTGTACACTAGATGGAAGGCAATCTGTCAGCAGCATCTATCACAAATTATGGGTCACTCTAATCGAACTGTGGGATTTAACTATAACGCTTATAACGCACCTGCGGAATGCGATTTTTCTTATATTTTTGTAAAATAGGATGAGAAACATTAACCCATGCATCCACAGCACGGTACTATAAGACTAGGCCAATCCCAGCCCTCTATTGTAAAACCATTACTGCCTTATGACCTATCTAAATTTTTGTTTATCGGTAATAATTCATGTCACCAAATGGCATTATAACGTACAATGGTCTACTTATTTTATTAAGAGAATGCTCAGGAGTCTTTTATTACTCCTTTTGTCCCCTGATAACACAAAAATTATATAAAGACTGTATTTCAATATCTGTATTTTTCTTTGTGTGTATGAAGTGACTAAGAAGCGGATATTTCAAGTAAGATTTTTTTAGAACAAACAAAAGTACGTCGTTCCTTACACACATATACCAGTTAACAGTTTAGTAATCATTTGTATTTTTAAAGATTATTTTCTGAAGTGTTTCGCTAAATATTCAGAAACGGCCATCTTTCATCTGTTTAAATAAACGTCCAAATCATGCATTGTGTGATATAAGTATAATATTTTGCTTTGAACAAGCAATGCCGGCTTAAGTAATCGCTTAAGGCGGGAAAACCCAGATCAGTAAAAAAACAGGAAATTTTCATATTAAGTATACCTTTAATGGAATAAATTATCTCGTGCATCTTTTGCTACGGTTGTAAACATAACAAAATTATGAAATAAAATGTAAAACAAGCTTATAACGAATACAAGTGTTCATTGTCACGGACGTGAGATTGAAGAATGTGTTGTTCACTTGAGACATTATGGGGTGTGTTTTGAAATGTTTCGTTGTTCTTTTAAGCATTTTTGAGGGTTTAGTGTCTGTTACATGGGTAAGAGTCAAGTACTGGAGAACGGGGGTGGTTCAATAAGTTCTTAGTTGTTTAATTACTTTACTAAGTTTGTGCCCATTGCTTCAATAATTAGACTTAATGATTGGGATTGCAATTCATAAATTAAAGTGAAGTGAACGCTTTACTAGTAGTTACAATTCGAGCACTTACGCATTTACAAGACTTTCACGAATTTAACTACTTTTCATCCTGATCTCTACTAATTGCATTAAAGTTATCAGTTGTTATGACAACTTTATATTTAGCTAATACATACTGAGCAAGGCTGGACTAAGTCCAGGTCTTAATAAGGTTACGATATTCAGGTACACTGATATCCAACAGAAAAGCCAAAAGTGTCCGCAAAAAACGATGGTTGTAGAGCTGTTAAGCGAATTAACAATTGAGCACGGTAAAAAAAACAAGTGAACAAATAAAGTAAAATCTTTATTCGCATTAATATCTGTAATGTTACTTAATCATTATCCATGTTCGCGTGTGTGTTTTTCTTACAGCAAAACCACATTGGGCTATCTGCTGTGTCTACCGAAGAGAATCGAACCGCTGATTTTAGCGTTGTAAATCTGTAGACTTACCGCTGTCCCACCGGGTGACCGTGTTGTGTATGCTGGAATTGAGGACAAGAGAGACGAAACCAAGAGAAAATGGGGAGAGACTAACTAACTAACTAAAGTATGATACAATTATAGAATTCCCCATTTTATATTCAGGCAGAAACCTTTGTATGGTATCCAACACGTCCATGGTTACATACTTCAACCAGTGGCTTACATATAATTCTAAGCTATCTCAAGCCAATTGTATTGATTTCTGAACAAAACTAAATGCACTACGTTCTTTAAAGTTCATACACAAACACATATGGAAGAAAATATTTTAATTAGCAGTGAAGGCACCCAAATGATAAAACAATGCATTATAATCTCTATAAGTAAGAATGTAAAAACAATATTTTCAATTAGCTGTACTCATTACTGGGTTGATGTTGATTTTAAGTTTTGATCTAAGGGGTAAATTGCTCTCATCAAAAGTTAATGTTAAATGCTAGCTTGAAACGTAAGAACAAAAGCTACACTATATAATCTTTATCTGTGTAAAACGATTAGTAAGTTTACGATTTTGAGGCATCCCGAAGAATCGGGCGTGATTAACTACATCTAAAACCTGCATGGAAAATTAGAAGACTTTATGGAATATATATATGAACAAAGATATATTCAACACTGACTGATCCAGCTATGACAAGTTTTCCGTTCATTTTAGAACTGTATTCAGGCATAAACTGGATCATAAGAAAGGCCGCGTAAACAAAACATGCTGAATTAAAAGAGGAATGCGCTCACAGCTTGAGGAGATGTTAAATGATATTGCCATATAGAGCTGTAGCAGCCTTCCATTTAACTGGTGTAAATTAAGGAGGATTAGATGAAGACCGAGTATAACTTGTCTATTTTCCTAAAACCTAAGCTAACTTTGACTCAACGAAAACATAATTCCACCTAGCGGAGATTGCTAAATTCATGGATGTACTTTATGATTCCAAATTAATGTGTAACTCCCATGTCAATGCTGTTTATAATAGAGCCTGAGTAAATTATATTACCGGTATTTGTGATAAATAATGGGACTACAATATCAAAATTCTCAAGATTTACACTATGTTATTTAAATCAATTATTGAATATGCTTGAACAGCTTTGATTAATTCCAAACCTTACACTCAGTAGCGTAACTAGGGTGGGCCGAGTGGAGCAACTGTCCCGGGCACAGCTCGAATTTGACGCGGAGCTCCATCTATTTTAACAGATATTTGAGAACTAAATCTAGTAATATGATTTGGGAAAAGAATTTTCTATATATTTTTATTATTATAAACAGGTTTTTTTTTGTTTTATGGATATATAACGTCGGGGTGGGGCAGTTAGTCAAACTTGCCCCTGAAGCAAAAATACCTACCATTGGACTATTTGCTATGTCTACCGCTGAGAATTGAACCCCACATTTTAGCTTTGTAAGTCCGTAAACTTACCACCGTCCCATCGAAATAAAGTTAATAGAAAATAAATAAACATGAGACGAGAGAGATGCACATATAATAAAGCTATACTGAAAAGGAAAGGCAATAGTTAACTGCTAACCGTGCGAGTTACAAAATCAAAAGGAACAAATAAAATGGTGTAAGTCAACTGATGAAATCAAATCACATAACAGAACAGATAATGATTGGTTTGTTTGGAATGTCGCGCAAAGCAACACGCTAGCCGTCCCTAATTTAGCACTGAAAGACTAGAGGGAAGGCAGCTAGTCATCACTGCCCACTCTTGGGCTACTCTTTTACCAACGAACAGTAAGATTGACCGTCACATTATAACACCCCCGTGGCTAAAAGGTCGAGCACGTTTGGTGGGACGGGGATTCGAACCCGCGACCCTCAGATTAGAGTAAAGCGCCCTAACCCTAATCAACGATAATGAAACAATAAATTACCAAATAAAATGAAGCAAGTCAACTGATGAAACCAAATAACAGAACAACGATAATGAAACAATAAATTACCAAATAAAATGAAGCTAGTCAACTGATGAAACCAAATAACAGAACAACGATAATGAAACAATAAATTACCAAATAAAATGAAGCTAGTCAACTGATGAAACCAAATAACAGAACAACGATAATGAAACAATAAATTACCAAATAAAATGAAGCAAGTCAACTGATGAAACCAAATAACAGAACAACGATAATGAAACAATAAATTACCAAATAAAATGAAGCAAGTCAACTGATGAAACCAAATAACAGAACAACGATAATGAAACAATAAATTGGAATCCCGTGAAATAAAACCATTTAAAATAGAAATTACAGACGAAAAGGACATATTTTGGTATGCAAAACTAGGGTAGAAATAGGGCACGTAGAGGTGATATACAATTTGGAAATGTGTAGAACAAAATGTACTGCATGCATTTTTCTGTCTATTTAAAAGTTATGATATTTTTTAATGTGTAAATTATAAGTACATGAGATGTAGCAGAAAGATAAAAAGCTTCAAACTGTGATACAACATATGAAACTATTATATATTCCAAGGGAGTAGTTTAATTGGTCCTTATACTTCATTATTACTTATAGATTTGTCTGTTTGTCAGTTTTTATTGGTTTTAAGTATTATATATGAAAGTGTTGGGTAAATTAGGTGTTTAATATTTTCAAGATGAACGGCATCTTATGTGATACATAAGCTAAACGGCCAGGTTAAAGAATACCATTCCTAATTGAGAAATACTAACCAGAGGGAGTGAAACCAGTCACCCACAACTGTTCGAAACCGAATAATAGGATTGTCTATCACAGTTAAAACAGCCAAAAGTGTGGAGCCTATTCAGTGGCATACCTATATTAATTGAGATAAAACTTTAATTTTACTCGATAAAGTCACTGATCTGTGAGAAAGTAATTCCTTCTGTGTAACCTACCTAACTCATTAGAATAATATTTATTCTGAAATTTCAAGTCTGTAACACTATACACAACCCACATGCCAAGACTGGACTTTGACAAGTTTATATAAGTGGTAGCATGGTAGTGATAGGCACTTTTGTTTTTCATGACAAATACTGGAAAAGAAATAAACTGACGTATTGTCGCAGGTTAACACCGTAAGTATAGTTTCGAAATTTCTAGCTCACTTTGAAAATACAAGACGTGTTTGACATTTAACTATGATAAATTGTATATGATCAGACTTTCGCCACTTGCTAATTGGAGCACATGCATTACTGTGAAAAAAACAATAACAACGTTTTTCAGTCATTAACTGTGTACATAAACGTCAAAGTGTACAGGCACGAAATTCATTTCAACACATGCAAAAGAGTTCGCCGAATAGATGTTCTTTACTATTACGAGTATTGTTCCCCATTTGGGATCTCGTTTCCATAGTAACAGTGGAAGTTGCAACAGTCATATGCGTGTACTTTACGTAAACTGATCAAAGACTTAATTAATAGGTATACGGATAGGGAGTAAAAGTGGAGCAGGCTTTGATAAAACCGTTAAAAGCTGTACCTAAAATGTATCATAACACAGTCAATTGCTGATCCCAGATTATTGGTAAATGAGACCAGCGACATAAAAATGTACTCTTTAAACAAATATATATTTAGGTATTTCTTTCAAAAAACCTTAACATATTTCATGAATTTTATATAATTAGAATAATTCGACTGACAGAATATCAAAATGATGTTTGTATATATATGTTAAGTGTCTAAAACTTTCAAATAGCTGAAAATGGTGCATACATTTTTTTTTCTTTTCTGACCTAGGCCTAGCATGGCCAGGTGGTTAGGGCGCTAGACTCGCAATCTGTGGGTCGTGCGTTCGAATCCCCGTCCTACCAAACATACTTGCCCTTTCAGCCGTGGGGGCGTTATAATGTTACAGTCAATTCCACTATTCATTGATAAAATAGTAGCCCATGAGTTGGCGGTGGGTGGTGATGACTAGCTGTCTTCCCTCTAGTCTTACACTGCTAAATTAGGGACGGTTAGCGCATATAGCCCCCGTGTAGCTTTGCGTGAAATTCAAAAACACACCGAACACACTTCTTCTGACCTCGATTATGCTAGATAGAATTCTGTAGTTTTGCTGCTTCCTAACGATTATCGAAAAGGTAATTTGTTAGTTTCGCGATGAACTTGTAATACCTTGTTCGTTTGTTTCAGAATTTTCACTCAAATCTACACAAGGACTGTTCATGCATAGTCGTCTGTAATATTTCTTTAATTTCAATCAGAAGTTCTGATTAATAATTGAGCTGATATATTAGACCAAAAGCAGCTAGTCTTGTTGTTTGTTTGTTGAATTTAGCGCAAAGCTACTCGAGGGCTATCAGTGTTAACTATACTTAATTTAGAAGAGATAGACAAGGAGGAAAACAACTAGTCTATAATATTAATTGCAACATGTTTATAAATATGTTTTACTGAATGAGCCAAATAATAACATTAATTTATACCGAAGGAATTATGTCTGACACGGGAAGAATTCTTAAGCCTAACTTTTAAAAAAAATGTAAAATAGAAAACCCTATAACCGGAGCGTTTTCAGAAACATTGGTGAACTGAGAAGTGTTTAAACGTGAGTACGTCGTTATATTATAAAGCATATTAAAATATTCTAGGTTTGTTAACAACACTAGAATGAACGTAGTTTTTTTTAAACGAATTTTATGAAACGTTGCTGTAAATAGATTTTAAGAAAACCTAAAATCTTCCTCCTCAGAAAATAACAAACTAATCATTTCATCAACATTAAAAGTATCATACCTTAATATTCTTTATTGCATCCGCATCAGTAGATACCTTTCCAACATGATATTATAAAGTATTATACATATAGAATGCTATTCGTATGCACTGAAATCGAGGGGAAAACCAATGGTTCATTCAGGACTGTTACGTAATAAATCAATTCAAGAAGAAAATGAGCAAACACAAATGTGATTTGAAACATAATTTTTTTTATTTGACAACAGTGTTACGTCACCTAAACTGATCAGGCTTCTTCTGTAACATCTGGCTGGTAGGGTCGTGTTTCTGTGGGCAACACGATTTACCATATCCAACTTTGAAACTATCGTCCACTTCCCACATATGTTTACTTTATGTTTGTTGAATACTAACAGCATAACAGGTCTTGTTTACTCTCCAGTACTCTATACAGTAGTTTCAAATTCGATGGCGAGGAACCCACTATGAGACTAATAATGCTTGGAGATGGCTTGAATGGGTAATGAAGAGAAACTTTAATATAAGAGCAAATGTACAACGTTTCGACAAGGTTTTGTCATCATGAAAACGTTGTGCATTTGCTGTTATGTTAAACTTATATTAAAGTTTTCTTCATTACCCATTCAAGCCGTCTCCAAGCATTACTATACAGTAATTATTATTCATCTTAAACTTTACAAAGCACACATTAATTCCTAACATATTAGCCAATATGAAAATCAAAACGTTTTAAACTTTAAGTATCTGATGGTTTCCAATACTTAAATACTCTGGATTTACGTCTGAAGAACTGGCTTACACCTTTTTCACGTCGGCCGTGTCAAAACATCGAACCCCACGTCTGAGTTTGGCCACACTCGTTCCACATACTCTTTTGACTGCTCTAGCCCTATAAGTTCGAAACAAGGGTAAGAAGCAGAAACATGTGAGCACTCGAGGCCTCTCCTGCTAGAAGAGTTGCCATCTCTATACAGTTATTCGCCAAGGACCCTCCGCCATACTCCTACGACCCGAAGACACAGTAGAACACCTACTCGACAGTCGGCTATTACTAAGAACGAAAACTCCAGCTCTAGTTTGACCACACTAGCTATACACACTCTATTAATTGCTCCAGCTCTAAAAGCTCAAAACAAGGGACAGAAACAGACATGTAAGCACCTGAGGCCTCTTCCTGCTCGAAGGACCTGTATTCCCACACAACCAGTCGTTGAGGACACTCTGCCATACTCCAAAACAGGGTCCAGCATTATCCTCAAAACTCCACTTGTGTAGTCAGGCACAGATAATACACTACATATCCTAACTAAACCCTTATATCGTGTATAAAGAGAAAGTCATGTTATCTCCACCTTTCCCCACTATTACAGTATGCACAACATGTTGTTATGTATATTATTCATTTTACTGCTTGTGCTTTTGCGATTAAAGAGGAATTATTGTTTCAATTAATTCTCCTATTCTATTTTTCCACTTGTATCGTGATGATTAAACCAGATACCCAGAATTCGTATGGGTCTTATGGTCCAATTGATGTTTCCGGGGCTATATTTTCTACTACTATATTTTTCCTAGCCAAAAGACATTTGATTTATTACTGTTTACTTTTACTGCGCTGGCCACACAGAATGTGTTAAGCATTTTTATACTATGGATAATAGATTCCTCGGTAGTTAGTGTCAGGCTAGCATCGTCAGTACGTACTTGGCACTTTTGCTGAACACTCTAGTTAGTTGCTTGGAACACAAAAACCTCATAACTAGGGTTTACACTGGACAGGAAACATTCAAGAACAAGGATATAGAGGGTGGGATAGATGGGGCAATCCTGTCTTACTCCTGAACCCCACGTAAAAAATTTCAGTTAGGTAGCCATTGACATTAGCTGTGATATTTGTATATATTCTTTAATCCAATTTATAAATTTCCCTGGGAAGCCATATTTGTTTAACGTTAAGTTAAAAAGAAATTGATGGTGTACCGGGTCAAAGGCTTTCTCCTGGTCCAGCAAAATAACGCAAGGAGGAGAACTGTCATTGTTATACAAACAGATGATACCCGATAACATGTTGATATTAAATATCACACCCGGGAACACTAGCTGTCTGTGATGATGAAGTAATAATTCTATCTGTTACTTTTACTATTCTATTATATATGCATTTAGTTAGGATTTTGTAATCAATATTGCTCATTATACTAGAGCGATAATAATTTAGAATATCTTACACTACAAGCTGATTAAACTTTCCATAAACTATGGAAGGAAAGTACCTATATTTATTTAACATTTCTACAATTGTTTGACTATTATTGGCGAAAACTTTTTGTAGAATTCTACTGAGAGGTCATCTAATTCTGAGGATTTTTTGGGGAGTTATACCGTTTATTGCTGTGTGTACTTCATTGTTTGTAAGAGGTAGTGTTAGTGTTTCGGCTTCGGTCATTAGTTGGGGTAAATTCTCGGTAATTTCCGACCATTGGGGTGAAATGCAGGAGGACAAGATCCTAGACTAAGGAAAAAGTCAAGAACAAGCAACAGAACTCTAGAAATATACGACTTAAACATACTGGCGAAACAAAAAAAAAGTCGGATATCTGAAAAGTACACAGGTTACATTCTTCAACCGATGTTTTATATGCATTCTTAAGCCAGAGATCGGACAACTCTTGAGCTCAATGTATTCAACAGTCTCTGCTTAAGCTAATTGTAAATATTCTATTGCCTATTTCAACAGCGTACCTTCCAAGAAACTCATACAGTAGCACATATACACCACAGCCTGAGGTTCAAGGATAAAAGTTCAAAATATAAACTTTTATCTTGTT